>NC_072737.1:63377650-63575150 GCF_026930045.1 Uloborus diversus
TATTCTATGGTCTCACGTGTTTTAAGAATTCTGGTAAACGCATTCCATGGTCGAACGTTTTAAACAACAATGAAATAGTCAAAAAGTTAAACGGTTCTAGGGGATGTGCGCGAGTGGGGAAGGAACGACTCTAACTGCACATTTGCAATCCGTGAAAAGGTAGGATTGCACGTTGACTTATCTACTTGTAAAGTGATTTTTCAATCACACAAAACCTGTTAATGAAGCTATCGACGAAATAATGGTGCCCTACTTTATTAATCATTCTGATTTTCAAGCATCTCAGATACTCCACTACCGCAAGTGCAAAATAAAATAAAAAATAAATAAATAAATAAATAAAAATAAAACCTTCTAGACGTCTTAGAATTGACAGGCAATCGACTACAAGCTCGGGTCCGTCATTGAACTCTTTTAAAACTACTACTTTTGAAGACAAATTACCTATGTTGATGGAAATGAGAGACTTAATAACCCTGCTTACTCTGAAGTTTTTACGCCCTTGAGAATTAAAAACCATTATCAGGCAAAACATCAGATTAATTTTCTTTTAGTAACGATACACTTCACTTATTTTTCTTCATGAATAATAATACATAACCTGTTTAATAAGGGTTTCACTTTCTTATCTTGTTATATGGTTTTGCATATTATTTAGAAACTTTGAAAAATGCTTCTCAAACCAGCTTTATCCTCCGATATTAGTCTATCAAGTTTAAACATGTCAACTATCTTTCTTTGCATGGTACGGTCGTTTAGGATTTTGAAAACGTTTTTTCTCTTAACTGAAAAGGTTAGATAGAGAGAGGGAGTCATTTAAGTCACCCTAACTTGGTCTAGAGCCAGGGGTTCTCAACCTGACGGGGGTACCCCAACTAGAATGGTTTGAATAGGATTGGTGTAAGTTATCCTAACTTGGTTTGGACCAGGATTTCTCAACCTGAGGGGCGTACCCCAACTAGAATAATTTGAATAAGAGTGGTGTAAGACACCCTAACTTGGTTTAGTCCAGGATTTCTCTATCTGTGGCGCATTTCTAAAGGAGAGGTAGAATAATTTTATAGGAGGCGTGAATGTTTAAAAAAAATGCAAAACAAAATTTGTAATCATTTGCTGAATTTTATGATCAAATGTAAATATTTTTGAGTATATCGCCTTTCTTTTGGCCATTAATGCAGTTTTCAACCACATACAGTTGCATACTGTATTAATTTAAACTAATTTGTGTTAAGAACTTTGATTCTTTGTGCTGAAAATACTATGTTTAAATCAAACTTATGTGTAGTAGCACTAAATTATATGTGCTAACTTTTCAATATCTCAGGTTTTAGCTATAATATTCTGCTTCAGAGTTACATTTCTGACAGTACTGCTTGTACTGACAACAAGTAGTAGTAGTCTGGGAGGATGGCAAGACCTCTTATTAATGTTCAAAGGGGGGCGCAGAGCCTAAAAGTTTGATAACCTCTGGTTTTGACAAAGGTGTTTTAAATGTGTTTCAAAGACAACGGTAAAACTAAAGACTGCATACATTTTAGTTTCAAGAGAGAGATTTGTTTTTAACTTGAGCGCTATTTTTATTGCTCATCAACTTTTATGGAAAGTTACTAGTAACTTTTAAAAATGACTTTGAAGAACTTGCACCATTGTTATATATTCTACTATAACGATGTGATTACTGAAATTAAGTGCATGTATGGACTGCTGTGGTTTTCAAAAGTATAAAAGAAGAAAATTGAGAAGCTGGACATGTTGGTTACTGGTTCAACCCAAGGCGGTGAGGAAACTGATTATATTTTAAGATATATATTTATTTCTTAATTATGGGGAGAGAAGAATAGCTAGCTTAATTATCCTCATTATTTACTTAACTAACAATAATATAATCCTGCCGCGGTATATAGCAGTACCTACAGAAATAAGTTTTGAGATAATTGAAGATAACGAGTTTTAAATTCAATAGAGACAATAAGGAAATGTTGGAATTAGACGTTCCTTTGGTATTTTTTAAGCGGAAACCAAATAAGCAAGTTCGTTTAATAAAGCTAACGTACGATAAATGACAAAAATGTAAAAATAAATAAATAAATATATGAAAAAATTGCAAAAAACTGCTTTTTACATAACAAATGCAATGATAATTTGCAATCAATGATAATTATTTCAACGTTTCAAAGTTTTTAGAAATGAATTGAAATTAAGTTATATTAAAAACAACGTTGAGTTGTCTGTAGTTTGCTATGTTTTGCCGATCATTAGCAATTGATGAGTTGTTTATGAACATAGGTATTTAAAATTTTCTATACGTATTTTGCGATTATCAGCCTTAATCATAAAACGTCGTAAGTGCATATAACGTAGAAAATGCTCAAATTTTACTAGAACATTTCCACTTTTTAACTTTTGTTTAATTTTGGTGATAAACACAGGTTCAAAATTTATCCAGATCATTAGATTAAACGTAACTTAGTTTGAAAACAATCTGAACTTCACTTTGTAGTAATTTTAGTTTAAAATACCTCTTACTAAATAAAATATATTTCATCGAAAAACATTTTTTTTTTCATAGCACAAAGTTTTTTTCATTGTTTAAGGCAACACCAATTTTTTCCCCCTGTTTGGCAAAAGCTACTGAGGATATTCGATGCCAATCAACTGCGCCATTCGCATACCGAATTTTTCAGAGCATCCGAAATTTTGTGATATTTTTCTTTCATGTTTTTTCAGGTTTATAACAAAAAGTGCCATCTTTAAGAATATCAGTGTAGCATACTAGGAAATAAAAATCTAAAGAAGCGTGGAAGAAGCTAATGAAGCCAAAAATTCAGAATACAGTCACAAAACATAGACTTTGTTATTGCGCCAACTTATGTTGACCCATTTACTTGTCGTTGGCACGGTTACCTACTCGAAGTGCGGAAGCTTTATTTTAAGAAAAAGAAGGGGCTTCGTATTTGTTTTCTCAGTGAGTTTGACCTAGCCACGTTTGTAACATTTTTCTAGGAGATAAACAGTATGTTCATAACGAAAAAACGTTACATCATCAGTTTCTTATTGAAGTATTATAATCAAGTTGATATTTCAATTCTATAGGATGTCATGAAAATGTTCATGGTAACGATTTTACTAATTAAATCTGACCAGAAATACTTCCTTCTGTTGATGATTTACAAACCAGGAATAAATCTTATAGAAAATTATTTCTTCTATTGAAAAAAAAAAAAAACAAGATCGTTAAACAATAGTACTTGACAATATGTTATCTTTCAGTGAAAATTGAAATTCGGTATTAGAACAGAATATTTCGTAGAAACCTTTTTTTTCTTGCTGTAAATATTTTTTCATGTAATTAATGATAAATTTATCATCAATGGAAATGTCCTTCAAATATTAATAAATGATGTGCTGCCGATCATTAAGATTATATTATCGATATGTCTTTAAATTGCTCTCTTCAGGTTATACTATGATATTGTCATAGATTATGTATTTAAAATGAAGAGCTATCTTTAAATGATATATATATTTCCAAAATGATTTTTTTTCTTTTGTACATATTGTGTCTCGTCATAGAATTTAAATTTTTTTTATTTCTTCGAGGTCCCAAATAAATTTTTCTTGGAAATATTACAAATCATAAATACCATCCTAAAACTACTTGTCTATCTTCTTGGTATGCTGTGTGGCAACTAAATAGACCGGTCAAAAAATCCACTTTTTTATGTCATAAAATAATATTAAAACTATTCTAGAGTATGTTGCCAAAATTGGAGTGAAAAATTCCGATTAGTTACGATGTTATGAGCTTTTAAAGTGAATGTGAAGATTCGAAAACATTCATGGCCGTTTTTTTTTTCAAACACGTTTTTCTCGAAACCATTTTTTTTTTCAACAAATTCTTTTGCTCAATTATACTCTATATGAATATAACACTTTGATGATACTATTAGTAAAAAAATTTTAATGCAAGAAAGGTTTTTTAAAAAATGGTAGGAAAACATACCATTGTAATCAAACACCTCAAAAACGTACAATTTTCAAGTTTTTTTCTTTTTTTTTGATCAAAATTAGGTTCATATTCTTAAGAAATATGTTGTGTATGAGAAAGAAAATTTTAATGATTGCAGGTACAAATGGTGGCTTCGGTAATGCCAATCAGCAACAAGCTCTAATAGAGACTGCCCCATGGACAACAGCTTCTAAATAATTCTAGTGGAAATGACATTAAAAAATTACAAAGTGTTCTTCAAAAGATAAATAAAATATACTGCAAGTTTAAGGGAATTCTGATCACTCCTTTACTGTTAAAAAATTCACGAAAAATACTAAAATTTTAGGCTCCTTAACTAGTCTTCCCCTTAAAGAAAAACGGCCTGAGTTTCTTTAACAGAATCATTTATTTACTTCAGAAAGCCATTTACTGCGATGCTGTCATAAAAATGATCGAGACACATGTATTCAGTTAATTTCGAACCAATATTTTTCTTTTTTAATCTGCTTCTCACAAGAACTGCAGAAGAGCCATTTCACAGAAAACATTTCATTGAAAATAATAATTTAAAAATGTATTGAACAAAATTTCGTTGCTCAAGAAATCATAAATGTACGTGTGGTTCTTTTAGCAAAACATTTGGTCATTACTTTTAAAATTACTTATTTTTTGTGAAATCTAGGAACCGTCACATGCGGGACAAAATGAATGTTTTTAGTGGAATGGACATATACATAATTTGTTTTCAACGAATTAAATCGTTATTTCTCAACAAACGAGATATGTTTCCTTTCCGTTGGAGCATTAGCTATTAAAGCTAACCATTTGTTTCGTCACTGTTAAGCTAATAGTCCCGCACGTGACACATACAAATAAATAAAATTTTAAGTAGCAATATAAATGAATTATACAAATAAATTAAATTTTAAGTAAGGTACTAATGTCACAAGAGTATCTTTGTATAATATTCAAAGATTAAAAATGTGCTTACTCCTGTTTAATTAAAAATTAAGATCGGAAAAAAAAATGTTGATGAAACTATCGAATCGAGTTTTCGTGACGGTGGAATGGCCCTAGGTTGAATTTAAAAAAAAGTTAGATTTAAATATAGAAACTGAAAAACCATTTTAGTATATAATTTCAAGCAAAGTGTGTATGTCGGTCAGTTTATTCTTTTCTTAAGTTTTTAAAAATGACACAAAAATATATTCTACACTCAACCACTGCATAATTGCGGCTAAAGCATTAAACGTATTTTAAATATTTGGTGTTATGCATGTGTTCTATCTACAGGCTTGCACGAAGTAAGTGTAAAGGAAAGAAATAACGAACAACAACAAATTGAAGAAAAATGAACAAGGTATGCAAGAACTTGAAGAAGTAGTACAAATGCAAAACCGACAAATTTAACCACAACTACTTTTAAACAGTAAATATTAACTGGGTGGGCACTGCTTCGTCGACGGAGAGCGGGATATATATATATATATATATATATATATATATATATATGCTGCAGCAGGTTTCAACCAGAATATTTCATTCATAAAGTCCTTTTATCATAAACACATTTACTAATTTTGAATAGTTCAAAGTAACTCAACATAAGCACGTATATAAAAAAAAAAGGGGTATCTATATACATATATAAAAACACACCAAAACTAAAGATTTGAGTTGCACAAATATTTTTTGAAAAAGCATTGGCCCCAAATTATGTTAATAATACTATTTCGTTATGTGAATGCATTAAAATACTTTTTTAGCAACTTAATAAATTTCAATGCAGACGTTAAAAAAAACTTTATTTGAAAAACTATTTCGTAAAACTCAAAAAAAAAAAAAAAAACTTTTTACTGCTGCAAATTCAAGAAAAGTGCATGACTTTTGAACATACTTTCTTTCTTTCTTTCACACACACATATTGAGGTTTCTGCTATTCCACTAGGGAAGCTTATACCTCTATTAATCCACACAATGTTTCCAGAATTTTGTTTTCCAGGACAGCACACAGACAACACAATAGATGGTGGTGCTATCTATGAACAGTTCGAGAGACAATTTAGAACCAGGCCAGGAGCCGAATAACTTCCTAGTCTGGCACCCCCAGAGGTATCGTTTCACTTGGAGGACATTGTGACCACGAGCATATTTAACGTCGCCCAGCCACCATTAATGACGACGGTGGGTCTTCAACCAGTGAGGATCGAACCCGAGACCCTTCGGTCCCGAGTCCAATGCCTTATCGATCAGGCTACCACGGCCCTCCCATACTTCTTTTTTCCTTTTTTTAGAGAAAAAAATACTTTGAGAAACAAAAATGTTATTTTTAACTTAACAAGAGTTCGTTTTTAATTGATTGAATCAAAGTAAAGTAACTTTAAAGTGCAAAAACTTTTTTTTTTAAAAATGAATTGTCGAGATGGTTTTTAATAATATTTTTACGTCAAATGGGGTCGTTTCCAAAATTTTAAAAGTATTTTTTTCTGAAAGAGCATGTTTAAAAACATAGGATCTGACTATTTTTTAAATTATTTGTTTAAGTTTAATGTTTAAAAATAACTTTAATCGGTGCGCTTTCATTGTTTACGCTTCTGCCAATGACATCACAAATGATGAAATGCCATTCAGTGTTGCCATTCACAGAGCAAACTATTTAATTCGCATCTTTACTCAGGTGTATTGGCAACGATATTGTTGATGGCATGCGTATAGTGCAATATTTAATTCGCTTTTTGATTATCATAACGTGGAATCGCGGCAGACACATGCGCCAAAAGTGCATTACTTGGGACGTCATAAAGACCCCGCCTTGTTTAAAAATTCAGGCATAGTAAAAAAATTAATTAAAAAATTACTGTTGGAAAATAAAAATATTTTCTGGGTCCATGTTTTTTTTTTTTTCTTTTTCTTTTTTTGCTTGGTCTATCAATTTCAGTCACTAAAAGTAGTACTTTTGACTGAAGGAAACAAGCCCATTGTGAGTTTGATATTTTTGTTTTTGGGAGGAATTTCCATCTGCTCCTTTCTTTTTTATCCGTAAGAAAACACTTCAAACTTTTTTTTTACGTAAGACTAATAAAAAATAATTAGAAGTATTTCTTTTAATCAAAAGAAACCAAGATTGAGGTTCTTTTTTTCACATAACTAATTTAAAATTATTAGCTATCTTTGTGTTGTATAATACGTGTTAATCCTAAATTCAAGTTTTTTTTTTTTTTTTTTTCATTTTTATCTATTCAGTTTCAAAATTTTATATTGGTATATTTTTAGAACTTAGTTCTGCAATTTGTTTCTTGGGCACGTACATGCTTTTATATTAAGCATAACAGCTAAGTTGAAAGCCTTTTAAATAAAAACCACATTAATAATTAAACTTTTCTTAAACCTAATGCTGAATAATTTTTAGAGATTGAATTAGAAACAACTTATACATTCATTACAGAAAAATCCTTTATTTAAACTAAATAGAGGCAGATTTTTTAATAAAAATAAGTTCTCAAACTAATCTAGGTAGGGTTTAAATAATTTGAAATTTTAGATGATTAAAATATCTTTTTGAAAAAAAAAAAAAAATTTATCTGATGCTAGAGTGGAAAGTAGACATTGTTGTTTGCAGACGGAATTTCATGTTTAAACACAACACATTTCATTTTCAAAGTAAAACTCTTTATTAGAACTCTTTATCTAGCACCTGTGAAGAATTTAAATTGCATACGATTTCTGGGCTAAAAAATGGATTTATTTTCAACGAAGGTTTACAAGAAAGAACTTGTGATGTAGAACATGTACAGAGAAAAGGAGATTTTTTCTCCCACAGTTTTTTGAACAACCCCAATCTTTTTAACATAATCGAGTTTGAAATAAATTAAAATCTTTTGATTTTTTAAACAGTGACATTATAATTTTTTTTTCTTACTTTAATCGTTTTCTTAGAACAGATTTCAGAAACCATCAGCAGATGTTCCCAAAGCAGATGCACCCATGGGTGTCTCAGATAGAGATGAGAAGTAGCGGAAAGTGTTGGACGGTATAAATATATGCAACGGAGACAGATCAGGGTTCCAAAAGAAAAGTTTGATTTTTCAAAAGTTGCCCCGAATCGGAGTTAGGGAGCCCTGGTGTAGAATGTAGACCAGTGATCGGCAACCTAAATTCTCTACCGGTTTACTCTCCAAGTTTGGTGAACATAAACACCGATTTGGGGGGGGGGGGGATCTTTCCTCTCTGTGACTATGGTAAAATGTTGTTCAAAAAAGTGTTTCCCTACTATAAAATTTCTACAACAGTCTAACCGAGTCTGGAAATCTAACTTTTGTGGATATTTTCTGAAAACAAAAGTAAAAAAAAAAATTTTTCTCTTTCAAACGTTAGAAATTGTGGCACTTCCAGTGGTAATAAGAAGTTCTAAAAATGTTTTGATTAACTTTTGTTTTAGAAGTTGAGTCTTATGCAAAAAATAATAATCTCTAATGGTACTCTGACAAAATAATAATAATAATAATAAATTAATAATAATAATAATAATAATAAAATAATAATAATAATAATAATAAAATAATAATAATAATAATAATAATAATAATAATAATAATAATAAAATAATAATAATAATAATAATAATAATAATAATAATAATAATAATAATAATAATAATAATAATTCCAGAATGCGATCGACTGAAAACGAGCTCGAGATCGACCTGTTGATCGCAATCAATGGGTCGCCTACCGTTGAAGACGGTGAGTACATGGGTGACATAGTGGATCATCACAATGGAAACTAAAAATTTCGCAATTGGTGACATTCTTCATTTTTATGGCAACCATTGTCTATACAGCTGTGACAGATCCAAATTACATAGAATCTGCTTATTTGGAGATATGACACATTGTCTCTAATAACATGCTTCTAATAATGTTTTAAAAATTATCAGCCTATTATATAAATATGGAAATTAAACTATTTGCAAAAAAAATCACCAGAGTAAAATTACCGTAATGAAAAACAACAAAATTTCCAGTAAAAGAAAATAAACTTTTCTTTATAAAAACAATCCGACAAAAACATTAACAGTAGAGCCTCGTTTACCCGGATCTAATTTCTTTTACAGAAAATATGTTTACACAGATAATGGGGTTGTTTCCTTCAGTCAAAAGCACTAGTTTTAGTCACTGAAAAATTGAAAGAATAAGTAAAAAAAAAAATAACATGGACCCAGAAAATACTTTCATTTTCCCAGCAGTTAACTTTTAATAATTTTTTTTAAATGTCCGATTTTGAAATTAAGGCGTGGTCTTTGTGACGTCACAAATGATGCAATTTGGTGCATCTTTCTACCACGTTTCCACGTTATAATAATCAAGAAGCGAATTAAATATTGCGCTCCACGCTTGCTATCAACCATATCGTTGCCAATACACGTGAGTAAATATGCGAATTAAATATTTTGCTCTGTGATTGGCAACACTGAATGGCATTTCATCATTTGTGATGTCACACGACAGAAGCGCAAACAATGAAAACGCACAGATTTAAGTAATTTTTTTAAAATACTAAACATAACAAATTATTTCAAAAATGGTAAGATCCTATGTTTTTATGCATGCTCTTTCAGAAAAAATAAAAATACTTTTAAAATTTTGGAAACGACCCCATTTTAAATTATGATTGCAAGGGCGTAACTAAAAGTACGATTAACATTTACTTTTTCTTCTGATTAAATGTACAGTCCTACATAGATTGTACAATAAATTATGATACTCTAACAAACATCACTTTAGCTGAACGATAATGATAAAGCGTTTGGAGGACATTACTTTATTCAAAAACCACACGTGTTTGAACTCGAAGACAGTGGATTACTTCTCTGTGGGGAAATTATTTGATATTTGCTAATGTCATGTGAACAATTCTACGTCATTTCGATACAGAATACGATTTTTTTTGTCGTAATAAAAGGTAAAACGATTCTCCTTGCTTATTCTTCTACAGCCCGGATTTACTCCGGATAATCGAGGCTGCACTGTATCCAACCATTAAATTTTTACCTCAGAGCCTGAGAGCGTGCTCTTTTCACCCCGGTAAAAAATTGAAAAGGATTTTGTTTTAAGAATGGGGTTCGCAATTTTTTCGACATAAATCCTTCCGGCTTTGGAGAAATCCGGCTTCCAGAAATGGTCACTGAAAAATGAAAATATAATTGGAAAATTTGGCGGTTTTGCAAACAATTTTTTCTGCTTTCTCCAATGAAAAAAGCAAATAAGTTGCCAACGGGCAATGTACCCCTAGTCTACTATCCTAATAAACTATTTTATGAAAACGCAGCCAAAGTAAAAAATGATAAATACGTAAATAAAAGAACGATTCCAATTGATTTATATTAATTAAACAATAATAAAAACTATTATTAATAATAAATATAATAGTAATAATTTTAAAAAATCACAAATTTTACCCAATAAGTTTTTCTCTTTCTTTTACGGACTTATCTTCCGTTTCTATCTGATAACGAACTCAATCTTACTGAAAGAACTAGCGCTGTGACGTAATAACGTAATATTCCGTAAAAAATATATATAAAAACCTTTCGACGAATAATAGCATACATAATTACTTAATCGCGTAGTACGAAAAAATTTTTTTTGGTTGATACAGCGGAAATGCTGTAGAAGAAGAACTAGTAATCAGCATAAGAACCGAAATGGCGTCAGAGATATTTCTCTTGCATTTAATTGTCACAAATGAAAATAAATACATACTATGCGTTTGATTGAAGTTTTATCATTCTTAAATCGTATGAAAAAAATGAAATATATCCCCATGGCCAATTAACTCGATTTAATAATAATATGGATATAATTTGAGGGTTTTTTTCTAGGACATTAAATTAGCGAAAAAAAAAATGCGAATAGCAGTTAATGAAAAAGAAATGCTAGAAGAGAAGATGATGATAAACATTAGCAAAAAGCTGACTAGGTATTAATTACCTAAAGAAAAAACGAACCTATGATGTTTTCGATCAAATAATACATATCTTACATACTGCCATTTTTATACTTCCGTTAATCTTCCCACGGCAGTACACACACACACACACACACACACACACACACACACACACATATATATTACTGTGCTTTCTGTGGTGGTCGTTAATCTTAGTGTCGACATGACTTAATTTTTTTTAAAGAGAAGAACAATGTTGAGGTAGTGTTGAGGATTATGGACAACATTAGTGAAATGCAAAGCAGCTTTCTCAGTTATTAATCATCCTCAGATGTCTTCTTTTTATTATAAAAAAAAGTCCTACTAAAAAGAAAGATATGAAGACACGTGTAACGTATCAAGGTTAGCTAATAGCGAAAGACTAGTTCTTAATAATCGTCTTTTTTTGTTTCTGAATAAATTACTGTTCATGCTAATTTAATATTGTCCTTCATTTCTAAAAGAGAAATAATTTTAGATAAAGGAGGAACAGTTAAGTTTTTTTTCGCAGTTAAATATCAGGGAGTAAAATTTTACATTGTAAAAAAATTATCTCGGACATTTAAACAAGTAGTAAACCATAACTAATTAATGCAACTTTATATTAAAGCTGTTTTTTTACGGACATTTAAATGCAAGAAATAAAACTGTTAAAAAGTCAAAAACTTTTTAAAAATACGTAAAAGTGTAATGAAGTTAAGAAATGCATTCTATTTAAAACAAATCTTTTGACCAGAGAAATAAATATAAATTAAAAGCAGTTATTTTAAATGCAATGAACCTTCTGTAGGAAGTTCGATATAATAATAATAATAATAATAATGCAATGCCCAGCTTTTGTGTCTTGTTAATTTTTACTAAAAATGAAATTTTATGCACCACTCCGTTCTAATAACTCCAAATATATTCAACCTATTTTTTTAAATGAAACTTTGCAATTGGTTTTTCGATACTGACTACAAGAGAAAGTACCAAAATATTAATTATCACAGCTATATTTTACAACTAATGATTTTCCCTTTATATAATAATACAGTTAACCTGCTGAAAATATTAAAAAATGTTTCAAATGAGATCTGAAACTATTTTGTGTACATTTCAAATCTAGTTAAAAAATTATACATTACTTTGATTGGAAGTTATAAATTCTTTTACTCATTGTAATACATCTAAATTTTCTTTAGATGTATTACAATGAGGCTTTATTTGGATAATTTGGATTTGTTGCATTGCTTTTTTTTATTACAACGAAAAAATCCATTCATTTTGTGTCATTTTAATTTTTTTGTACCAAGTGCGAATTTTAACTTCAATAAATTGTTCAACATTTTGTGAAATTCTGCAGAAGTGTTTTTAAAGAGTGTATTACTAATGCATACTTAAACTACGTCATAAATGTATTGACATTGTTCTAAAAAATATATAAAAAGCGAGATTATCTGAACTCCTTGGATATGTCTCTTTAAAAAGTGAATGTGAAGACATAATGCGATATTTTTTTATTTATTATTTCATTCCAGAGTCGAAATCTAAATTTACAAATTTCAATGTTACACCTATTGAGTATAATGTAAGGTTAGTTTGTACGTTTGTAAATATATATATTTAATCATTTCTAAATCTTTAGAAGCTGCTAAAGCTAACTGAATTGTCTAGTCATTTTAATCATCTTAATCTCTTGATCCTGGTGATCCGTTTCATTGGATACAAATGTGTGTTGGGAATTTTTCAATGCCATGCGGCGCAATTGATCAAATAACTAATTGGCAATTATTTTTCATTAACTACCACATAAAACTGAAATATATTTCGCGCATTTTTATTACGAAGAGACGCTAATGTAAAATTACGAAGCAATTAATTTCTGAATCACTTTTAGTTTAAAAGAGATTGTACTACATATATTAAAAAAAAAACCCCCCTAAGTTTGAGCACACCGCAGCTCTAAAAGAATAGTGCCACAACTCAAAAAAGCAACTTTTCCAGGAGACCATTTTTTTTAAGTTGTTGCAATTTGTAATTTATTGTTGCCTCATTCATAACAATGACTAATTATTGTAATACCTCTTAAAAAAGGAAAATACTATTCTTTTTGTTTATTTCATGCAGTTTTTGTGCTAGCCTTTAAGGGTTTCAGAAATTTTAATCAAGGTCAAATTGCATTTTAATCAAAGTTGCCATCACTGTAAAAAAATTCCGAAACGTTACTGGTTATTTCCGTGGAACCTTTCAGTATTCCAGAGGTTTTCACCTATTTCCCGGTAAAATCAAGTATTTTCGCAAAAAAGTTTCCTGAATTGCTAAAAGATGCACGGATGCAGACTTCTCACTGGTGTGAAAGATATTTTTTGCTACCAGTTTAAAGATTGACTGAGTGTGTTTATTAAGTGTATAGGCTTTAACTTGATTAAGGCCCGTCTGGATTGACTGAGTTCCCAGTGGGGGCAAATATGTCACTGGATAGCTGCAGTCTTGCGATGCAAGGAATATGCTTGGCTCTTGCTAGCAATTTTCGTGAAGCTTTGGCCATGGTTGCTCCAATGCTTGCTTAGTAAATCAAGGAAGTTCTAATCAAATAATTTAATTTTTAGAAGGTTTACGAGTGTCTTTATTTAAAAGGAGAGATTTCCCAATATTTCAGGAAAGTTACTCACTTTTATCGGAAAACGTTCCCGGTTTTTGCAAGATATGTTACTGGTTGAAATTGGGCACATCAGCTGCCTATTATTTTCCAGGAACGTTTCAGAATCGTTTTTACAGTGTAAGTAACTAAAGTTTTGTTTTTTGTGACGTCGCTTGAAATGAATAGTGACACAACTTAAAAGATGCCGAAAATGAGATTTTAAATTGATAATACTTTTAAAAAAATTATCTTTTAAATGGAACAAAGACACAAGTCAAGATAGCAAAGTTGTCATTCGATCACTGTAAAAACGATTCAGAAACGTTCCTGGAAAATAATAGGCAGCTGATGTGCCCAATTTCAACCAGTAACATATCTTGCAAAAACCGGGAACGTTTTCCGATAAAAGTGAGTAACTTTCCTGAAATATTGGAAAATCTCTCCTGTTAAATAAAGACACTCGTAAACCTTCTAAAAATTAAATTATTTGATTAGAACTTCCTTGATTTACTAAGCAAGCATTGGAGCAACCATGGCCAAAGCTACACGAAAATTGCTTGCAAGAGCCAAGCATATTCGTTGCATCGCAAGACTGCAGCTATCCATTGACATATTTGCCCCCACTGGGAGCTCAGTCAATCCGGACGGTCAGTAATCAAGTTAAAGCCTATACACTTAATAAACACACTCAGTCAATCTTTAAACTGGTAGCAAAAAATATCTTTTACACCAGTGAGAAGTCTGCATCCGTGCATCTTTTAGCAATTCAGGAAACTTTTTTGCGAAAATACTTGATTTTACGGGGAAATAGGTGAAAACCTCTCGAATCCTGAAAGGTTCCACAGAAATAACCAGTAACGTTTCGGAATTTTTTTACAGTGTAGCCATTTTAATGTTTGGTATCATTTACGGGCTTTTGTCGTAGCTTAAAAAAATATCAATGATTTAGTACGTAACACAAATTGTATAATCGGAAAAGTTTTTACAAAAATATACTAAATTTTTCTTTCCAAAATTAAACATAACACTGCAATAATATTTTCCAGTAAATATTTTCCTATATACAGAAAACTATTAAAATGTACATCAGCTATTTAAAAAAAATAATTAAATGAAATAATTAATGCTAATTGGCACATTACAGATTAGTCAGTTAAAGTTAATCGGCCAATTAATATTTTTTAATGCTACCATTTCTGCATTATTTTATTTTAGTTTAGAATTTTTAAAAAATATTAAAAGCATGTTTATTTCTGAGAGCGAATATTTTTTTTTTCATTTTGTTTTTCTTTAAAAAACTTGTGTTGTGTTAAAAAACAGTTCTGTGAGTAAATTTCTTTACTATTGTTAGTAATATTATACTTTGCTATTCAGATATGAAAATTTAAATATTTAGTTAGTAACCTTTGGTTAAAACCCATTTTCGGCCAAAGGTGCGTATACGCACCATTTCAGTAAAGAATTTTTAATTAATTCTGTTTCGCTTATATTTTTTACAAATGTAGTTTTTATGCTATTTTAAAAGGTTTTGAAGACATCTATAAAATAATTGTAATTCATTTGGAGCAAGCACTTTCTTTAGAAAAAATTTCAAAATATGCTTGTTTTTTACCTTGAAACGTCGACTGTCAAATTCGACTTTTTGAAATTGTATAATTAATCCACTTGAGATTAATCGCACGTTCTCATAATGGGTTAAAGTTGTAAATTCTATAGATAAAATAAAAATGTCATAAAAATCTTATAAATCGTTATTCAAATTTAATGTTGCGGAAACGCACCATTGGCTGAATGCATAAACAATAAGCAAAAATTGAAAACCTAGTTTTCATGCAAGGAATCGTACGTTTCTTTTCTTTCTTTCTTTTTTTTTTTTTTTTTTTTGTTTTGCAAATTGTTGTTATTTCATTTAAATTTGTCTAATAGATGTGTCTAAAACATGTGTCTTCATAGATTTGTCTATTTTTTTTTTCAAAAAAATATGCTAATGACAATAATAGTCAGGATTGCCAATTTTCAGCAACCGACTTGAAAAGATTTTTAGGCATACTAATTATTTCTGGATACCATTCCCTTCCCCAAGTAGATATGTACTGGTCTTTAGATGATGATAAAGAACTGCCAATAATTTGGAAAACCACTAGCCGAATCAGATTTAAAAACATAAAACAAAATATCCATTTATCCGATGACTCTTGCTATGATAAAACAGACAAGTTTGCTAAAGTACGCCCATTTTTCCTGCATATAAAAAAAAGTATCTACATGTTGGAATCTTTTCTCAAAATTTGTCAATTGACAAAGAGATGGCGCCTTATTTTGGAAGGCATTCATCAAAAATGTTCATAAAGGGATAGCCAGTAAGGTTTGGATTCGATCTTTGGTGTTTGTGCTCATCAAACGGATACCATTTCCAATTCATTCCGTATGGAGGTGCTGAGACTAGTCGTAATCAACAAAAAATGCCATTAGGAACAAGTGTTATAATGAAGTTACTTAACGTTGTTCCAATACCTGAAATGCACAAAATATATTTTGTTTACTTTTTTTCTTCCAACAGTTCATTCAAAATTTTGAAAGAAAAGTTTTTTTTTTTTTTTGCATCTGGAGCAGCTCGCGAAAATCGCATTGCTGAATGTGTATTGGATGACTCCAAAAATATGAAAAAAAAAAAAAAAAAAAACCCTCAGGGTTCCTATGATTTTGATTCAACAAGGCTGCGAAGATATTGGCTGTCAAATAGAACAACAAAGCTGTAGCAACGATTGTTACCAATAATGGGACCGTTTTGCCAATTGTAAATGCCAAGCATATAGCCGCAGTGAATGAAAGGAAATTTCTATTTCACAACCGAACTTTATTTTGGACTACAATAAGTATATGGGAGGCGTTGACCTGCATGACAATGCTACAGCAAATTACCAGATCAGAATTCAAAGCAAAAAATGGTGGTGACCATTATTTACAAATATTATTGGTAGTGTGATAGTGAATTCATGGAAGCTACATAGAATTGCTAATAACACAAAAATGACACTTACAGACTTAAGGTCATACATAGCGATTTCCTTATTAAAAGCTGAATTCACGGACAATTTATTTTGTGAAAATACGGTACAAATAACACATCCAAACAAGGGTCGTCCATCATCCACAGCTCTACCGAAAGAAATACGGACTGATAGAATCGCATATACCATAAATGAACACGAAGAAAAAGCCCGCAGGCGATGTAAAGTGTGCAAAAACCACACGATTTACTTGTGCCTCAAATGCCTCCATTTACACCCAAAATGCTTCGAAAATTTTCATTTAAAAATGTAAAAATTCGACTAAGAATAAAATTGTTAAAGTGAAATATTTGTTCATTGTTTTGGCCAATGGTGCGTATACGCACCATTTTATTATTTTTTTATTTAAATATTATTTTTTATGCAAGAAACTTTTTCTGTGTCTTAATGGATGTATTTTAAACCCAATTTTAAGAAAATATTACCACATTTTAAAAAATTTCCATGCTCGGCCTAAAATGGGTTAAGTAGACACTTTTAATTAGCGACTCTTTACGCTAGTAACCATCATATTCAGTATTTTTAGTTTTCGTTAAAAGCAGGGCTCCCTGAAGTTATGATGATAATTTTGCTGAATGAAACTCCAAATTTTGACGAATTATGATAATTTTGCCGAATTTTCAGACAAAATTTGCCAAACGATTCGAGGCGTACCTGGTTATAAGGAATGCTAACAGTAGGCTGAAGAGGAAAGAACTGACTCATGAAGACTGAGTAACATTGTACATTGTAATATTATACATACTGGGGTGCAGAATGATATGAATCCCTAGTTATTTTGAGAAAATCAAGATAAAAACTTACAAATAATTACCAAAAAATGCCAATCTAGGAACAAGTACTATTTCCTCACCTAATACGTGTCTATCGAATAAATGTACATACAACTTTAAATTTAATGAAAGTGCATGTTATCTGAAAAAATGGTTTCAAAAACTTATCAAAATTTCCAGTAAATTAGAGTATAAACTGATCAGGAATATTGAATACGGTTTGCGTATGAGAAAAAAAATCTGGTGTGGACACCACAGTAGTTACTTTTACGTTCATAATCAATGCTTTTACTAGTTCAAAAAAAAAAGGTTGCGTGTACTCATGTACGAGCGTCAGAAACAGCACTTCCTAAATTAACAGCATTTTAAACAGCATATATATATATATATATATATATATATATATATATATATATATATATACGTGAGTAGGCACGTAGTACAATCACGCACTGGATGTATCCACGAATTAACTCGTGTATACCCGTGTAAGTATGTATATACATTTATATATATGTATGTACATCTACTATACACGTATATACTCGAGATACAAGTGCATACACGCATACGATGTTCGTTTATACGCGTATACACTGGTATCACACGTGACACCTACATACTAGTGTAGACACGTATACTACCGTGTGCCGGTTAAAGGGCAGTTCTGCAAAATTTCGTCATATTTTTTTTTTTTTTTTTTTTTTGCATTTTTGTCATCTATTGCAGGTTTTTTTACTGTACAAGATCGCATTTTTGGTTTCCCGTCAAATTCCAACATTTTCCTGTTGTTAGTATTGAATTCACCGCACATTTCTACAAATGTCTCGAAAACTCATTTCTGCAGAATCTGCTGTTTACCTGCACATGGCAGTATATATTAATGTAGGTAATCACGTACACATGCTTATATACTCGTGTATACACGTATATACTCGATAGGCACGTGCATGCATGTATATGATGTATAAATGTATCTACATATGTACGTGTTTACTCATGTTTACACGACACATACATACTCGTGTATTGTATACACGCATATACTCGTACATATAATAGTAACTACATATAATAGTAATATAAAAATAACCGAAATATACAAATGGTAGGGTTATTTTTAACGGTTTTGCTTCTATTTTTAACTATGACAACTTTATCCCACCCCATGGGGTAAAGTGGTCATAAATACATAGGGAAATGAAAGTGCTATAAAACTACTTAAATCAATATTTTTTTCCCTGAAATTCAATGCACCGTGTTTTTTAATAATGCAATGTAAAATAACAACAACAACAAAAAAAAAGTTCAAGTGTTTAAAGAATTTGTTGTATTTACAATCCACAAAACCTATGATTTTATGATCACGTTACCCCACCAGACCCTACATAATTAAGGCTGATTGAAAAACATATAAATAATTTTTTTTTAGAGTACAATTTTAAAGAGAAAATGATGGAGTAAATTTAAGAAGCAAATCCTCTTGCTCGTTATTCTCGTTCTTTTCTTTAAATAAAAGACTCAAATGACTCGTTATGTCTCTTGTCTCTTCACTATGCGAACGCAGTTCTAAAAAAGTAACTAGTTTCAAAAAAAGAAAAAAATACTGTTCGCTTTAAAGCAAAAATTTGTCACTTTTTTAATTTGTATTTAATCTTAGTCATTCGCTATAGAAGATAATAACTCTCAATCAAGTTTTTTGTTCAAAAATAAAAATATTTGACAAAAAGTATATGACACATGATGAAACCGACAAAAGCGGATATAAATCAATCTCACTTTGTTGATAATATAATAAATGCATAACAATAGAAAACATTCAACGATTGGTTAGAGAAAATATCTGAGAAGCATATCATTTAGAAATAGTGACATGCAGGTCGGATAATATTTCTTCTTAAATCACTTACGAAACAATCGCGTGACTAGTATTAATAATATATATTTTTTTTATTAATGCACATTTTAATGATTTCGCAATTTGTTTTCATGATCTCTTTTGATTTAAAAGGACATCTATTATGCAGAGACTTTAAATTATAATATTATGAAAATAAAAAGTATTTCAAGGTAAGAAGATATCGGGAGGTGAAGCTAGAAATTGAATATGCAACTCCTGAAAAGAAATGTAAAAGTTGTATTTATCAAATTTAATATCTATATATTTAAAACGCTCATACACGGAGAAAAACACGCCTTTATTATTCTCTTCCCATTTACAGCGATTTATCTTACATTCAATCATATATTTATACAGCAAAGAGAGGATATCAAGGTAAGCCATTAATTTAAAAATGTCGTCATTTAAAACCTTTTATGGATAGCAAAAAAAGCTGGATGAATTTCTCCTCCCCCAAGTGGCAACACGCTTTGTTATCAAAGGAAAACCGATACACTTATGTTGTGTGTAACTACTTGGCAAATTTGTTGATGGATGCAAATATGCTATTATTTGGATGCAAATATTTATTTTTCACAAGTAAAGTTTTTACGATGTAGTAGTTTTCACAATATTTCTCGCAGTATGCGTGGATATGAAATAATGCAAATGAATCTTGTAATGAAAGTCATCAAAATTATCAAATGTAAATGATACAGACAGCTTTAGAAGCAGTAAAATGTTTTCGTATCCAATACTATTTTGGAAATTCATTTCAGGCGACTAAGATTCGTCCCGGGGAAGTTTAAGTTGTAAGAAATTCTGGCGAAGAAATGAGAATATTCTCAAGCGTCTTATACCTCAAGCGTCTATACATTATTGAGAATATTCTCAAATGTCTAACACTGCGTAAAATTTGTATTTTGTTTGACAAAATTAACTATTACTTGCTCCAGAAAGCTAATGATAGTACTGACAGAACAAAAATTGTTTCAGAGTCTGTGACAAAACTAAACTTTGTTACTTTAATGCTGAGTATGTGATACGAAGTTGTATCTTAGAGTAATCCAAATGCAGCTCTAAAATTAAGCAAGATAATGCACTGTGGGGACGGTGATAAATTTGTTTCAATACCTCAAGGTTTGAGCATCAATTACAGTGTTGGCCAAATTATTAGACTAAGACTGTTTTAAAAGCAAATTCTTTATTGATTACATAACTATAGACACATTAGCGAACAATGAAATAATTATCTAATATTTAGTATGCATTCCCTTGTTCTTGATGAGCATTTTAAGTCTTTTTGGCATACTTTTCACAAGGTTTACACCATTTCTTAACACTTTTTGAAAAATGAGGTAAAAAATTGTTTATACTCACTATTATATATACTCACATACACATACTCATTAATTACCTAAAACTAACTTTAAATATAGCGGAACACACTAATAAAAAGAACTAGTGAACTGTTTAAGCTGATTGAGGTTGTGTTCCTGGTAGGTAGATATACAAAGAACATAAACAAAGCAGACAGTGCTGCCACCTGCAAACATTAAATTATGCTAAAATAACGTAATAATCAGTGTACAGTATGTACTGTACTTTAACAGTAAAATAAATAGTATTTTAGTACAAATACTGTACAAAAAAAAAAAAAACTCTTTAGTCTAATAATTTGGCCAGCGCTAAGTTAAAGCACATGTCTTAGTTAAGTTAAAGCACATGTAAACGTAGTCGTACAGGACTAATCTTAGTTTCAAAAGTAAATTAATTGACTTAATTACACTAAATTACTAGGCAGAAAAAAAAACATCTGTCTGCATCCAGGTTTTAAATAATAAATTCTTGCTAATAATAGGGTAAAAAAAGAACAAAAACCCCCGAAGATATGCATGATTTTTTTTCAAACATTTCATGTTTTCAAGATACACAAAAGCCCCCCCCCCCCCAAAAAAAAAAAGAAGATGTACATTGTTCAGCGACCAAACATTGATTTCAGGGTCAAGTTAAAAGTTAAGTAAAAAGAAAAATTATTGGAAAAAGTTGATTTTTCAGAAAACAGCTGTTGCTTTTAGCCTATTGCTGCAGACGTTTAATCTCTCGCAAGAAGGATAATCTTTTTTGAGAAGGATCATGTCTTGTAAAAGTTCAGCAGCGTACAGGCATATCATTAACTCATCCATATAAACCTGATGTTTGCGTTCGATAGCAGAGATATCTTGGTAAAGCTTTTCCCCATGCTCATTGCTCACCGCGGCAGTTTTTTTGGCAGAATATCATAGAGGATGTGGTGAAATAGATTGCGACCGGTTTATGTAATATTATTGCATCACCGATATAACATCGGCGATACATTGATGAAATATTATTGCATCAATAACAAAAATTATTTTTTAAACATGCAAAAAATAATAAAACTTATTTTTTATTATGCAAAACACCAAAAGTTATTTTTAAAGACATCTTTTAATCGTACCTAGTAGAACGTAATATGTTCACTAAAAAGTTAAATTTTTAAACAAATTTTTCCCTAAATAGATAACCGCCAAAAACTTGATGTTGCGCTATCAGATATTTCACAAATGAAATTACAACTAAATGATAACGCAAAGCAAACTAAATCTGCGTTTATTTTATTTTTGAAAATTTTTTTCGCCAGCCTAAAATTAATCTTTTTACTTTAAACTTTGATCAATACCAATTGATTTGCTTGATTAAATAAAAAAATGTTTTGGTAGATAAATTTGTCTGAAGTAAAACAGCATTAATAATAATTATATACATTATTTACAAAATCCACAAGAAACATTATTTTCGATTATAAAAATACCAAAAGTTTCAAGTTTCAAAGTAATCAAACACACCATCTACTTTTGAAAATTATATTTATTATTTAAATATAAGTAATGTTTGCGGGCTTCGAGTCGCTAATTATAAAGCAACAACACTTACTTTCGCGTCTTAAATTCCCACTAACATCGAAAAATAACGTCATAAATATAACATATATAACTTAATAACATCATGGATTAAAAATACATTTACGAAAACCACGAGACAAAATCTATTCAATCCTGAAGATAAAGGAAATGCGTTTATTTTTGTTATATAATCCTATTTTGTGTCTTAGTGAGAAAATAATTCAGTAGGTAATAACTCGGGGAAACTCCCTTTGGCTTCCTTCAGAGATTGCAAGGGGAATTGAATATACTGTTATTTCTTTCCCAGCGTTGTTGAATTTTTGTTCTTTTTCACGTACACCAAACTTTTGATAAAGTAAAATGAAACTCGTATTGAATAAATTTTTATGCTTTCTTACACAATATCAACTATCCACTGAAACAAAATTCAAGTTTTTATTTAGTACAACAACAACAAAAAGTCAATACAGTTGAACTCGCTTATAGTGATCCCTGTTTCGACGATAACTCGGATTTAGCGAGAAAATCACAATGATTTACAATGGTTAGTCTGTGGGAACAAAACTCGCTTTTAACGGCAAAATCCCACTTAAACCGAGCAATATTTTTGTAATGAAAAAAATTACGTTTTATTTTCTCCTCAGAAAAGATTATAATATTTTTGGATAGTTCCATTAACATTTTGAACTCAACCGAAAGTTAAGAGATAATACCTAAATAAGTGTTGACCAGGCCTTTTTTGGAAATTCGTGGAGTAGAGAAGAATTTAAAAATTATACATTTGTGGAAGAAAATGTTATAATGCTATAATCTTCGAGAAATATTCGTCCGAGGATATTGTTGCAGAAAGCCAAGCTAATGCAGATGGGGAAATAATGAATGGGACCATGATAACGAAAATGTGGAGAATTCGAAGCTTAACAGTCCTCGACATATTCCATGACTTCTAAGATGCAGAAAACTTCAAATTATTTTGGTGCCACGGATGCAAACGATGATGTTTTTCGAGCCAAAAGTTCCTCGAAAACAATGACAAGAAAGAGACAAAGGAGTTCAAAGCTAGCAACCAACTTCTTTGAAACTGTACAGAAATATTTAAAAAGCCAAAAATAGAAACATACATACATTTTTTTTTTTGAGATTTTTCCCGAACCCTTTTTTTACGACACTCGGATATGTTAGCCAATATCGCGATCACTTCGCTCTCGTTATAACGTTCGACTGCAGTGACAATTAATAACAAAAACATGCCCAGCTTTGAAAATCCTATAAAACTCACATATCTTAACTTTTCATTCTTATACTAACATTCAAATGCTTACTTAAAACTATTTTCACTAATCTTCGAATTAATTACATTCCTTTACAGTGTTTAGTTCGCTCATTAGTCGTAAAATTTCATGAAAATTCTCAAAAATCAACTATTTAAGATTTTTGCACACATCAGTTTTTTCTTTATATGTCCAGTAATTTTTTTGAATGAATATACACTATTCAGATCTTCATTGGAAATGCAATTATGTTTCATTACATTAGCGACACAGAACCCATTGTAAGTAGGTGGCTGCACTTTGCGCTTCATCCTGCCATTTCCATCCACCGGAGCAAGAAGGATCACTGAGAAGATAAAATGAAGGGAGTGAAGATTTTAATTCGGGAGGGAAGAAACCCCAAGTCTCGTGCTCGATTTTAATGCAAAGCATTGGAAGAAATCAGGTTTCTTTCGCTAGCCTAATGCAAAACTTGTCAACCAATCGTCGTTGCTGAGTCACGTGACTCGGGGAGATGGGCCTCAGCTTTTGCTAAGCCAATGATTTGGAAGGCTATCCCCATTTACTAATTCCTACTCCCAGAGAAGGATAATAATTTACTGGACATATGTGGGTCATTCTCCAGAAAATGTAACTTTTGAACGAAAATATTTTTCAATTTCGAAACCATTTATTTATTTTTTTTTTTTTCATTCTTACATGAAAGTGTTACCTAACCATAAACAATGGCCCAGGTGAATTCCAATTATTTAATTCATAAATAAAAAAAAAATAAAAAAAGCCTTGTTCACAGATATAAAAAATATATATACAAACTTTTAGTGTTTGAAAATCGAGGCCAATTTAATATCAAAGTAGAAATTTCGTTAATTGTGCAAACAATGAGCTTTTTTAATGCTTAGTGTCAATCTAATATTAAGCTATCTTAAATAAAATACGGCTAAACTTTTAGTTATCCTTTTAGTTCAAATGCGTGTTAAAAAAAAATAATATTAATATATTTCCAAATTAGTAAATTTGAGAATATACTGGCAATTTATACTTTTGAAAGAATGCGTAACATTGATGTATTTCTCCTCCATCATTTATTTTCGCCTCAGAAATAAAAACATTGATAAGGTCTGTCACGGAGGTGAGAAATTTTCCATTCATATAGATCTAATAGATACATTATTCAGGTAAATATTTTTTTTTCTTCTTTGCTTCAATCTGCGCGAGTTTTAAGCATATGAAAACATGTTCACTTCTTTTTCTACATTAATTTACATCACTGAAATTCAAGTGCTCGGAGGTGAGAATTCACAATAACCACACTTTGTTTTTAAAACAAAGTCTATCTTTTTCTTTTTCGTCAAAAACTCATAACTTGTATTATGAAAAATAAAATGAGGTTTCATTTCTGCCACTTGTTAATGAGAAATGGTATTTTGTGTTTTGGTAACGGAGGGGAGAATCAATTATGTGACATAATTCCTTATTCTAATAAAACGAACTAAGCACAATATTAAAAAAATAAATATACATAAACAATTAGTATTTCAGACACTTGTGAATGAAATAATAATAAATAAATATATATATTTAATTAAACAAGTTATTAAGCAACACAAACAGTCAAACCAGGTGTGTGACATGCCACGGAGGTGAGAGTTCACATGTTGTGAACCAAAAATATATAAAAATAAAAATTATTAATAAAAAAATGTTGGCGTGTTTAAATAAATATATTATTGATGAAATTAAAAAGCATTGTTAGATGAATCGTTCCTTAAAGTTTTTACTGTAAAAGGCGTGTGACAGAAAAGTTACACTTTTTGAAGAATGACCCACATAGTTCTAAAATAACTTACAACATTTACAATGTCTATATATATAATCTTAATCAAGTTTCTACGTTTGGATCAAGGTGTGAAGTTGGACTTACTTTATACTATATTTCGGGCACACTATATTTCGGATATATGGACTATATTATAACTATATTTCGTTTTTTCTTTCACCTTTTTTTTTTCGCCTCCAATTTTTAATACCTTAACGTTGCATCTTATTTTGACCATTTTTGCAGTTGGAAATTTTGTTGGATTTACGGAATTTTATGATCAAAATATTTTTGTTCGAAAAATAAAATATATTTATATTTGCTCTTGCTTGGTGCTTGTTAACTGGAATGTACCACTATTATATTGAAAACTACAACCAATTATATAGCAAAATATACTGAATATAATGTATAATAAATAATCTAATTAAGAAAAATTAATTTATAACTGATAAATGAGTTTTGATTATGTGTTTAAAATATTTATATTTCGTGCATTTAACCTATTTTCGTTTTGCAAGATCGTGTGAAAATGAAAAATAAAAAGTCGATTTTTGATTCATTTTGTTGGTTTAAGACAATTTAAAGAAATTTCTGTATTAAACCAAAAGTTCTAGGAGACGTAAATGTTATTTAGAGTTAATATTCGCACCTTCAAGCATTTTCAAAATGTATAGGGAGGGTGAACCAAAGCAGTTACGTTTTCGAAGAACACTCGAAAATTGTCGCTTTTGGATTTTTATCGCAACAATTTCTATTTTATTTCCTAGCAGTGTTCTTCAAAAGACAAAATTGATTTTCGTACATTTTAAATCCAATATTTATTTATTATCAAACTTTTCAATCATTAAAAAAAAAAAAAAAAAAAAAAAAAAAAAAAAAAAACACTATACCCTAGGAGGGAGCCCAAAGCGGGTAAGAGGTAAGAAATCAGAAAAACCATACTAATTTTTTAAAACAAAATATATCTTTTTGTTTTTCCACAAAAGTCTCACAACTTCAACTATGGCTGAAAATAAACAAGTGGGCTCACTTTGTATCATGGAAAATAAAATGTGATGTCATTACTGCCACGTGTTAATGAGGGATGGCATTTTGTGCTTAGGTGACGGAGGTGAGAATTTATTGTGTGTCGTGTTTTCTTGTCCTACTAAAACGAACTAAAACACAGTATTAAAAAATTACATTTACTTAAACAATTTGTGTTTGAGACACTTGTGAAAGGAATAACCAATTAATAAGTATATAATTTTAATTAAACAAGTTATTAAGCAGCACAAACAGGCACACAACGTGTGTCACGGAGGTGAGAATTCACATATTATGAAACAAAAATATACTAAAATAAAAATTATTATTAAAAAATTGTTTGCAGGTTTAAATGGATATATTTTTGATAAAATTAAAAATCATTGCTAAATTAATTGCTCCGTAAATTTTTTACTGTAATAGGCGTATGACAAAAAAGTTAGTTTTTGAAGAATGACCTAAAAGTATCATTTTTTTTTAAATTTTAAGCCTGTTTGTGCCATGTTGCTTCACTTCTGCTTCGCTGGGACTGATTAAAACTCGGGAGTGTTCATATAAACACAACATACGTATGCATCGCCGCTCACACACGATGGGGGAGGGGGGGGGCATCCAAAGACCTGCCCGCTTCGGGCGATCTACCCGCTTTGGGTCACCCTCCCCTATTTTGAATTTTGTAAAAATAGTTCAAAAAACGTCGGAATTTTATGCTTAAGGGGTTTTTCGTGGCTGTAAAGGAACACGAAGATTATATCCTAAGAGGCTAACATTTTAAGGGTAACCTATTAATGCTAAAATGAAAATTTTGTTAGATTCCAAGCGTTTAAAACTTAAAAACCCATTTTTTTTCTATCCCACCCTATTATTCATGCTAAAAGCGAACTTTGTATTGCACACTTTAATAATGTTTCCCCTTGGTTCTTTTCAACTTAAACTTAAACAGCACTTTAATATATTATCTTCGATGCATCAAATTGTTTAAGAAAATTGCCTTTAAACCAAAACTGATTAAAAACTGTATCGTAAAAGAAGATAAAAGACGTGATTTAATAGGAGTTCAGAGAAAAGAAAACTACTTTATAATCTTCTTTTAAAATATTGCGGAAAACGTATCGGAGTTGATTTTTCTACTTTGTATATGTAAGTTATTTTTCTTAAGAATAAAAGAATTTTCAGAACATGTTAAAAAAAAAAGCCTGGTTCTCTTAACGGCCGACATCTTCATTTTCTTTTTAATAAAAACGCACTGTTTAGGAACAATGTTTAAATCCATTTTTGATTTAAGTACAGTCGAACATCCATATATTGAACTTCCACATATCGAAATTTTCTATGTATTGAAATCCCAGCAAATTTCCATGTCCATTACATAGAAAAGTTGTCTCTATGTATCGAAAGAATCTCTATATATCGAAAAAAAATTCGAGTCATTATGTTCATATGTTCATGTACGCACATATGTTCTCTAAAGGTACTAAAACTTGCTACGAAAAACAAGGAATTTGGGGTTGAGGGGTGCATAGATAGATGTTCCGTTCTGCAGTTCTTAAATTTCCTCAAGTTTATTAAAAATCTTAGCTGTAACCAGTAATACAGTAAAATCAGTTTCGAGTTATCTCTATTGTCTGCTGATTATCATTCCTAGTCTTTTTAGTTTCAGTGAAAATCATTCAAGTTAAGTAGATTGATTTTTTTATATTTCTCTCGATTACATTGTCAAAATGAAAATCTCCTAATGTTGCGGATCAAGTTGAATTGCCGAAGAATGAAGATGTATGAAGGAGCAAAAATGTCATTTCTAGCAAATTTAGTATTTTTTTAAAATGAGAAATCGAAAGCCGCAATAAAAGCACTTAAATTTACAGAAAAGTTTCACTCAAAAACATAAAATTACATGACAGTTGGTTTTTTAGAAACTATACAGTGCTTAGTAAATGTTCAACATTTAATTTTTAAATGATTAAATTTCATTTAATCCAATACTAGTATAAATTAGAAAGTCGGTTTTACACGAAATCTAGCTTTAATTTAATATTTTAGGAGATTTTTTTTGATAAACCAAGATTGTTTCTATGTATCGAATTTTTTACAGAAATTTGCTACTTCGATATATAGAGGTCCGACTATTAATATAGGATGCAGTTCATTTATTATGAAATTTTTATAATAAAATTAAAAAACTGAATAATTTTTTGAAATGTATTCGTCGAGTAACTTATTACTAAATTACTATTATTATTACCATATTATTATTAGTATTACTATATCATTATTTATCATAATTATTATTAGTTTTACTATATTATTATTATTATTATTTTATTATTCTTATTATCACTACATTGTTATTTTTATTATATTATTACAATTATTACTTCTTTTAATTTGTATACTATTACCACTATAATATTATTATTATTTTCAACCTATAATTTGTTTTTCGCACAGAAGGTGACAAACGCATTTGACAATGCTACTGCAGTTAAACACAATATAAATACATATTGCAGAAGAATAAACCCAGAGTAAAACTCAGATTAGCCGAAAAACCCTGAAAAGTGCACGCATAATTAGAAGCCAATTTATGCATAGTCAAAACTGTAATAAGGCTCCCGTAGTTCCCCTTCATTTCCTGCCATTATTAATATTCAGGAAAAAAATTCTCAGCATTTTTTCTGGAATAGAAACATTCCAAATAGCTACTTTAGAAGAATACTCAACAGAAGTTTATCTATGTTGCAATAATAAACGCGTTAATTTATATTTTTTGGAATGTCCAATTAAAATGAATAACAACAAAATATGGAAAACAAAATTGAAGTTTACTTTTTTGCCAGAACTTGAAATGTAGAAAAATCCTGAAATTTTGGGTTTCGAAAAGTTGAAAAAAACAATAATTCCGATGCAATCCATGTAGAAATTTCATACCTGCGATAAAATAAAACGATTGTACAATTTAAAAGTTACGTTACTAAATCTGATGTACGAGCACGGAATTTTTGAACGCTTACCCGTACAATATCTCAAAACGACAGTTTTTGACAAAAGAATCTATGATATTTTTGTAGTTTGTCTATCCGATGATAACAATATATCACCTTTGAGCATATTTTATTGCTTTTGTAAAGTTATTCTTCAAGAGAAGCAATTTTTAAGACACTAAAAACACTTCGTAAGTGTCTTGAGAGAGTTACGAAAAACCAGCTCTGTGAACTACTCGTTGATACATTTATCAAAGTATAATTTCGGTTAACACATTTTTGGCACATGAAGCACGTTAATTTTAATAAATATTTTAAAATGAAATAACACATTTTAAGTGAAAACGGAAAATAAAAACTATCTTTGAACTTATTCCTAGATTAATAATTAATCTAAATATATATTACTCGTCTAATTCACAATCGGATTTAGTTCTTTGGTCCCCATAGCTGGACCTGAAACTGTTAATGTCTCCTATCCTTTGAACTACATCTAATATGATCGGAGAATATTTCACTTTTGTACGATGATTAAAGGAAATAAACATTATAAACATTATTTAATAAAAAGAAAAATATGCTATTACAGAAAATAATAAATACGATGGAATAGATAGAAAATATGTAAAAATAGAGAAAATAATAAATTTTCAGAAAATAAAAAGAAATACAACCAATTTTGTTTTAAAGGATACAAAAACATACAAACAAAGTAAAGTTTTACTGCCTTTAAATATTTGCCGTCCTGGGCTACAGCACCAGTTCAGAAATTTTGCTCTAAACAGCACATTGCGATTCTGAAGAGAAACACTAAAAACATATACAATGATAAGAACTCCATCTTATGTGTAATAATGCAGTCCATTCCCAAGTCATAAACAGGAACAGCAGAGATTCAATCTGGAAGAAGCCTTCTATGTTTGGATCTCTGCGCCACGGAAATTGAATGTAATCTCCTATTTGCCCTACCTTTATTGAATTCTTTTCGTCTTAGCTACTTCCTATTTGCGAGGTAATATTTGTATTGTCTCGTTATAGAGTAGATGAAACATAAAATAATGAATGCTTTTCTGTACGAATAGTTCTTTTTTTCTCAAAACGTATAAATGAGGAAAGTATTTTGTATCAAAACCAGCCTAGTCTATCTTTTCAATTTTTCAAGATAGAATCAACTTTCGCTTAAACAACCTTTCGTGTACGACTACATTTTTGTTTCCTTTTTTTATTTGCAGTGCTGTCGTAACTATTTGCAGAAAAAAGAGAGAGAGAGAGAGATGGTTTTGACATAAAATTGATATTTTTTTCTTCATTTTCCTTTCGAATTCCAAATGAATTCAAGCTAATGACATAAATTCGCCATTTAAAATTTAAAATGTAAACTGATTAGGAAGTTTATTTTAATAATTGTGTTCATGTTACGAGTGCGTGCTTATAGTGGCCTTTCTGGTCACGGGTTTTGAAATAAAACCGGTTTCTGGCTGCAGTTTTTGACCTGATTAATAGAGATTATTTCCAAATCACTTTGCAGCGTGATAGTATTGACCAATGATCATTAAATTACTAGAAAAACTGTAGGGGAAATTTATAAATGAGCTGATTTTTATTAACAAACGCTGAGAACTTACATCATTTATAAAGCTTTTGTTAGAAATAACTACTTAGGAAAAATCATTTCGTTTGATTTTAATTTTATTGAGGTTTCTTTACATCACTCCACGAATGTTAGCACTTAAAGAAAACACATCAGATTCAGGGGCGGATACCGTTTTATGGAAGGGAAGAGGGCGATGGAAAGTATTGGGTTTTGGGTACAAAACATTTTTGAAACTGCTTGGGTGTCAACAAAAGCACCAAATCAACCATGAATAAGGCTTGAAGTCAGGTTTATATTTTATATAATAATTTCAGACGCAATGAAATTAAATATTATTTCAAATATTTAATCAAACAAATAACTACGAATTTATTGCGGCAAACAAGAAATTTTTTCTCGTAAAGTATTTTGACACAAGGTGTAATAATGTATTTGGCATGACATTCATTTTGGCATTAAATTTGGATCTCATACCATATATGGATGGATAGTATTATTCATGTTTCAGGGGAGAGGGTCTTGACCCTCATGGCTCTCTACTTGTATCCGCTATTGTTTAGATTCAGGTTTTAAAAAATATCTGGCCCCTGATTGGAAGTTACAAGATACCAATCATTTAAAATGCAAAATATATCCGCATTTCATGTATTTTTAACATTTTTTTTGTGCGTTTACCTGGATTAAAAGTAAAATAAAAAATCAATCAAGTGACAAGACAGTAAAACTAATATTACAATATGAAATGAATGAACAGCCCTGCCCCAGTTACGACAGCAGAATGACCAAGAAGAAATACGAGAAATCCGTGTTGCAGATGAAGATGAATCAGACAAATCAGAATCTGAGTCCCTTCAGTCCTCTGAGAATAAAACGCAGTAACTCTGACAGGTAAAATAAATGAAAAGCTGCGGAGTAACCTTAATGTCTATTTACATATTCTTTTTGAAATAAATCCATTGTGGCTACTATATTTTTACCATTTGTCTATTTGAAATGTTTTTTAAAACAAAAATGGTATTTGACGCTGTAGAAAGTGTTACTCAAATGATTTTTTTTTCTCAAAACTAAAACACTTGAAGCAGAAGCAACGACTACTTTCAACAAACAAGTGTTTGTTGACAACAACACTTGCTGACAACAATATGGAATCAGGATATCTTCAAAAAATAAGTAAATATTGAAGGATTTTTGAATTTTGTGCATTTTACATGGTCATTTGTCCTGATTAACCAATGCTAAGACATTTCCCAAAACCAGTATGCAATATGGGACTCAAACCTTTTTTTTTTTTTTAATTTTCACGGAAAATAGGGGGGGATAGTTCCAAATACAACAGAAGTAAGAAAGTATGATCATAATGTGCAAATGAAATTTAGTTTAAATATAAAGTATTAAAATTAGGATACACTTCCAAACTTATTCGACTTTATGTACCAACAGAATGATGAATGACGTATCAAGAAAGAAGTAACGTGATTACGGAAGTGATGTATGACTGCTTGCGGTCCAAAGAAGTAGTGGTTTTCCTTGTTATGTGGAAGATATTCATAATAAGTCATACAATCAGCAAATATAAATTAAACTCAAATTCTAAAAATACAGAGAATATAATTTTCAGTTAAACATACCATTTTCAAAGTAATAATAAGAAAAATACACGTGGGCGTATTCTAAGATGATTACATATTGATGAAGTTTTGATCATATTTTAAATAAGTCACAACAAAGCAAAGTTATTCACATTGATTGAAAAATTTGGTAGCTATTTATAAACAGATAAAAAACGTTACCTATATATTTTTGCTGTCTAATGCCAGACCGATTGCCGACGGGTTCCAAATTTTTGACTATCGATAACCACTTCTTTATATTCTTTCTTGATTGTGACTCAGAAAAAAACATATGTCAACACTAGCACCGACATAAATCCTTCGTCCAGTACTCAAAATACATTTAGTTGTTCCCAAAATTTAAAACTGCTAATTGAATTCAAAATTCCTCCTTTTACAGATACGTTACTTGACAAATGACACCCATTTCTACAATTATGTTTGAGGAAAAAAACACTATAACCACCCTTTTTTGGTACATAATTTGCATTGATTGTCATCTAACATGATACGAATACCTTAAAATTAAAGACAAAAATTGCCTTAAATCACTTTGGCGTCCTTCGTTGAAATTTGTGAGTCACAAGATATAAAACCTTGGAATAAATGAATTTTTTATGCAAGGTCATCTCCGACACAGTATGCTAATTATTTTTTTTCCTTCCTGAGGAAACATTCACGTAATTCGTACTGCCATTGGATGGAAACAACTATTTTTTTTTTCAACCTAAATTATTTTCTCGTATCTGAATGGTTGAAGAAAATAATGTATTTTATTCACATATTCTCGTACAGAGGTTCTATCAGAGAAATTAAAATTTTTAAGTGAAGGATAAACACATATATACATCACGGCAGCAATCAGACTTTTGTTTCGGGTAGGATTTTAACAAATCTACTTCTCGTGAAATTCATATAATCAGATAAATCTGATTTCAGTAGTATATTCTATTGATTTACTGAACAATAGATCACTGAACAAGCTTCTAGTAACTTGAGGTTGCGACAGATTAATGAAAAGCGTGGTTGATGTTTCCGAGCATGAACATGAATAAATATTAATGATGGCATATCTAGTTAAAAAAGAAAAAAATCTGCTGTGTACACAAGTTTAATTTTAACCTTATTAAATAACTGATAAGAAATTAAATAACTCAAAAAAAAAAAAAAAAAAATCGATAAGGCACTCATATACACGCATTCGATGTGATACTTCTTTTAAAGTTCACATTTTTTGACACTTTTGGAGGTATTTTGAACATGGATTTTGGCGCTTTTAAATGAAAAGAATTGTTTAAACATGAAAGTTTTTTGTACCTTCATGTTTTCAAAATCTGAAGGAAAACATTGTGCATTGTTTTATAAGAAAGGATATTTGCAGTAATTACGGTAGAAAATAAATAATGAAGGTGCAACACTGAGTTTGTACAACCTCTCAATAATCTTCATTTACTTTTTCAAATTAAATTGAATCGAACAAATAAATGCGAATTAGTAATAAGAATTGTAGCATAAAAAGAGGTATAATAAAAAACATTTTTTGAGTTGTTCTGAAAGATTTTGGAGGGTATTTAAACCCTAAAACCCCACCCCTTAAATACGGCCCTAATATATTTGCATATATAATGACCTGGACATTTATTTTTGATTCTAAAGTTCTTTGTTTGTACTTTGAAAATCTTTTAATTCTATCAAATTGCTACTTTGATTAATGGTTCGTTTCACCTTTTAATTGAAGACTTTCCACTGAAAATAGATTTCATCTAGTTCACTTTATTTAGACAATTTGCAAATGTTCTAAAATTTATAAAACAGTTCAACCCGTTGAGGATCATAAAGTAGAGTATCGAAGTATATAGGGTTCAGGAAAAAGGTTAACTTTAGAAAAATAACCTTTTTTATTGCTAATACTTAAATTATGATGCAGGTATTAAATGAGAAAATTATAACGTATGTTCTCCAATTATTATATATGTTCTTCAATTATAGAAGAAACTTGAACGGGGTTAAACATTATAAACATATAATTAACTGGCTAAAAATAAGAGCATTACTACATTTAACATTTCACGTAATTTGCTTCCATACAAGCAGAGTCGTGAACAGAGCTTCAGAAATGGGGGTGTTATGGAGGGATTTTTTAAAAATTTTGCGAGTAAAAAAGCATTTTTAAAACGTATGACACATGAAACTAATGAAACTAATAAAGTAAATTTTTAGCTATTTTCTGATTACCGCCCTCCCCGACTATTACTCCTTTCATTACTCCTGTGTTGTCTGGTACTCTAAATATCTCATGTAACTCTCAATAAACCTTTAAAGCTTACCGTAATCAAAGTTCCCTTCTCTTGTGGGGTCTAGAGAATTTTTATGGTTATTTTTATTTTCACTTTAGAAATGAATTTCTCTTTTTCAAGAATTCTTCCATCGCTCACGAGTTTCATCCTTTACATCCATTCCTCCTTTGTTGATTCTAAACTTGTATTCAATTCTCAGGAAATTTTTTATCAACTTGATAACAAATATGTTTAACCCGTAACAGGGGAGGTGAAAAAGTATGACATAAAAGGGGACGTGAAGTCTTAGAGACCACTCTACTTTCAATTTTTTTAAAAACCGTGTAATTAAGATACATTCCTGTAATTTCCCTTAACTGTTCTTTGAACTTTTATAAGCACGAAAAGAAAACGTATTTTGAATTTTGAATTTAAATACGCCTTTTCCAAAGAAATTTAACTAGAGCCTTAAAGTTTTTCGACAGAAATCATCTGCTGCAGTAAATAATTCCCTACATGTAATACAAATGAATTTATTACAAATTATTATTTCATTTTAGTTGTGTAACAAATACAGAAAATTTTAGTACCAAAAATTGATTATATCACGTTGCGGGAAATTTTGAACAGGCCTTTAACTAAGGGTATTTCGCGTCGTATTTTGAGGAACAATAAAGCCTTCAATGTACCTAGAACATCATTGCGTACCCGTTGTGAACATTTCAAACAACTTTCAACCTCATCTAGAATATTTTTCATCTCTCTAAAGATACTCATAAGCAAGGGAGGTGTTCAAGGTCACAAAACAAAAAGCTATTGGGAAAACCATTAAATCAGACTGAAAATGAAATAGGGGTAGTGAGTTGAGCTTTTAAGTGGTCTGTGAGACTGCACGCCCACTGTTACGGGTTGATTTAATGAAAAAATTAATTAAAGTATTTTCCCCTAAGCGATTAACCACCCATCGCATTTGCTCGTGTCTGATCGACGAAAATTGACGTGAATACATGATAGCCCGTGCTTGACGCGGCCATCTTGTATCTCGGGTTATTTTATTTCTTATGTCCGTCTGAGCTACGTTCTAGTAGAAATACATAGGCTAGCGCTACATTATTATTGAATCTATTTACCATAGATGGCGCAACTATGCAGTATTGTGCTTGTGTAAACCACGTTTTCTGTCTATACAGTGAAACCAGTGTATAACAATACTGTCTATAACAATAAACCTCTCTATAGCGATATATTTCGTGGTCCCAGTCAAAATGTCAGCATTAATAATCAAACTGTCTATAACAATAACCTGTCTATAACAATACCTTTTTTTAGGTCCCAACGGTATCACTGTAGACAGGTTTTACTGTATCAGTTAGTTCTTTCATGTGGAATAAGTTTGCTGCAAACTGAGATTTTAGCCATTCTGAAGCATGCAAGTATGACAGTTGATTTAATTTGATTTTAATATTTTGAAAATCAAAATGATTGTGAAACTATATCGTTTACATTTTGTTTGTATAATGATTTTTCTACTCCTCTCCCCCTTCCCGCTCCCTAATTATTCTTTCCCACTACTGAAAGTGCAAAAACTGTATCTATAAACCCATGCAGTCATTTTCTGAAGAGAAATTATTTTCCCTAAACAGGTACCTATAACCACAAACATTCTTTTTTTGATTTAAAAAAAATAATAATATTTACACTGTATCTAAAATCTCATATGTTCTTTGTCTGAAAAAAAAATCCGAACACTGCACCTATTAACCCACACATGAATATTCTGATTTTTTTTTATTTATACCTATAAACCCATGCGTTCATTTTCTCACAAACAAATCGCTCATTTTTTGGCCAGTTTTTCCGAAAATAAACCTTGTTTTACATGGGGATGATTGCGTGAGGCTTGACAATGCATTTTTGCGGGGGAATGTGTTCAAAAATGGAAATTTCTTTAAAATATTGGCATTTTATTTTATATTAATCAATAGTACTCTTTCTTTACAGAAGTCCAGTTTAGACGTAAACGAGCCTACTTTCTCGTTAATATTTTCTAGCAATAGACCGGTATTTTCTAATTTTGTAAATATTGTAAACATGCCTTTTTAACATTTAAAACTGTTTTCTTATACAGACTTTATGTCAAATTCAGTTTCTAAATTGTTATACTTTATTTATCAGTAAATTTCGACTGTAATGAAATAATCTGTCAATCTGCACCGCATTAAATGTAGATAATTTTTCCAAGGTAAGGCGAGCTAAGGAATATAACTACATACAAGTATTTCTCCCAACATTCTATTTGAAATGTGAATAGGTGAATCATAATAAACAACCAAATGAAACAGCAGCAACTTTTTAACAATAAAAAAGCAGCTTTTCTGTTAAAAAATTTAGATAATCGGTAAGAAACAAGAACAAAAGAAAAACAAAAGTTTCAAAAAGAATATTTTTCATCAACTAACAATATCGTTTGCGTCTTTTTTTTTTGTTCTTTTAGACAGATCAACAAAGCACTTTGAATTTATTTCTTCTCCGTTGTAAAAAAAAAATGAAAAAAAAGAAAACCCTTTCCGAACCGCAAATGTTCTGTTTGGTTTCAGCCATTTGTGGTTTATTGACTCCGTTAATTCTTATATTTCTTATTCACTTAACCGTTAGTTCAGACTTCGTGAACTATTCCTTCTTTTTATGCACTGATGAAGAAGCTTGTTTTCAACAGCCTCGAAACAGCTGTTAGATTTTTAACTATAATTAATGCTTTTATTTATATTGTTATACACGTTAACTTATTTTAAACAGTTCAACCACTACTCTATAAAAAAAGTGCTTCGCCTTTTTTTTCAATTGCAGCGCTGTAGATGGAGGGAGAAAGAGGTAGAGATACCGTCTGTTGAAACATTTAGCTTATAATTGTAAAAATAACACACGTGTATTTTTACTTAGTTTGAAACCAACTTAAAAAAATAATAATAATAATGTCTACTTTTGTGTTCAAGGCAGCAATTCTATAAGTAATCTAAAGTAAAGTTTTTGACCTAACGGATACCCGTCAGCAATGATACCTACACAAAAAAAATTTGCTACTCCAAAACATTTTTGTTCAACTAAAGCCCTTGTTCAAAGCATTAAGACAGTTAATAATTCAAGCTTTTAAACGAAATATTAAATGGAAGTACAGTAAGGCGTCGATTATCTGAATCACGTTTGTTCTGAACAATTTTGATTCCATTAAGAGGCTAATCAATAAAGCTGGATTTTGTTTTGTTTTTGGCTATTTAATTCGCCAAAGCGGCTGATTCGATTAATCACTTATTCAAATAACCGGCGTCCACTGTATTTTTGAAAAATGCTAAGAGTTCCCTGAACGACATTAAGTACAACTATTTTTCCCCCAGACGGACGCACATGTCTCCTATCAAGCTTCAAACTAACTTCACGTAAGATCAAAACATCATTTTTTCAAGAATATTTTTTTTTCGAAAAACAGCCAAAATGTAAATTGTTCATTTGTTTATTTTTCATTAAAAGCGGTAATTCTGGAGCCCGAAGGCTGTACAGTATTTCTTATTGAAATCCTGTACAGTCATCGGGCTTCAGAATTAGCAGATCTTGTTATCAAGACTTTCGCACTCTGCGCGCCATTAGACATGACAACAATAACATCGGTAACCATCCCCCCCCCCCCAAAAAAAAAAGAAAACGTCAAAATGATGACTTATGACGTTTGATGAAGAATTTTGTTCTTTCGTTAGTTCTTTTTTCAACGTCCAATTGTTTCTCGACCAGTTCTGCTCACTTCTAGAGAAGGCGCGTTGATCTCACGTATAATACTTATCTCAATCTTAATTTAATGTATATTTTTTACGACAATTTACGTAGCTGCTGATTGGTTTTGTGTTCTATAATTCAAAAAAAAAAAAAAACTCCTTCTTTCCGCAACGTAAATTACACAGGAAGTGGCTAATTATCATAGTTGTTAAAAATCACGATGCAATCACAAAATTGATAACAAACTACATGAGTAACGACAAACGCAATTATTCATTTATATTATTATGTTCTCAAATAAATCAATATTCACTTAATTAACTATTGATCATTATTCTCCACAAAAGATTTTTTTTAGAACTATTACTTGTCACAGAATCAAAAGCTACAAAGAAGATTCGCACACTTGTGAAGGCTGTTTTCTACTTCAACAACGTGGTAATCTCATGCAGCGTTCTGCATAGAAATGGCCTAATTTAATCTGAAATATTGGGAATACATTATTCTTTTCGTTCATTATATTCAATTTAGCATGGAGATCAAGCGTTTTAATTTTACTTGCTCGGCATCTAGAAACGAACTGAAGAAATGCTCTTGGAGAAATAATAATTTGCCAAGTTTTTGAAATTTTTCGTGAATCTAGTCAAAACATCTGCTTGCCAAACGTTGCAAAAATCAATGCTGCCCAAAATATTTATTTGCTGTTTATTTTTACACAGAGCAAACCATTAAACAAGCCTAAAATTTACATTAAAATGACAAAAATAACCCCGCCTAATTATTAATATCGGCCATTAAAATAGTAAGCCATTCTCGAAATAAAAAAAAAAAAATGAAGAGAAACAAAGTAATAAACTAGCATAAAAAGTTCGTTAAAATGAAAAACTAAGGTTTCAAGAGCAGAAATGGCAACAGCAGTTTCAAAAATGAGGTTTTTATTTATTTTTTGTATTTATTTTTTTATTTATTTATTTTTTTTTTTTTGACAAATCGGCATGCTTCCGTTCTAATATACAGCCAAGTTTATTTTTTTCTTTTCTTTTCTTTTTTTTTGAATTTATTGTTCTGCGGCATTAAATACCCAAATAAAAACAGTTACTTTTTTGCATTCCAGTTCAGTTGAAATCTTTTCCAACATTTCAATAGATCTTGTGTCCCAACACTTTTCTGTAGAAAAACTTAGAATTACAGCGATTTGATATTTTCTTTATTTCGTATTCCATTTCTGATGACCTAGAGTAGGACTTTCGTGTATGACTCTACAAAACAAATGAAAAAAAAAAAACTGCCAGAGAAAAGCATATGCTTCTTTACCTTTCACCACACCAAACGTGCTCTAGATAGAAAATGTGTGTTAATTATTTTTATCCTTTCAGTGTATCTGGTCATTTTTATCTTTATTAACTTATTATTGATTCCGGATACATGAATTTGAAGCTTTCAAAGCAAATTACTCAGAGTATTTTTTTTTTTTTACTAAGAACAAACGCAAATGTTGAAAAAGTTTGGTAAGAAACAAAATCCACATTTCGAAAAAAAGAAAAAATCCTTACGCAATAAGACCTTTCCCCGTGATGGTTTAACCCATGTTTCTTATTGCCAAATGCTGTAAAATAAAGTCGCAAGAAACTTTATTAGGCCAAATTATGTCATTTCCACTAATTATGACGACTATTTTTCTTTTTAATTACGACCGCTGACAGCGATTAATGGCAAAACTTCCTGTAGATCATACCAGGATGTAAATGACAAGACGCAAAGGTTACGTGCTCATCCGGAAAAAAAGAAGCAAACAGCTGATGGAATCTCCGTAATCTGCAAATAAGGACCTTGTGAGACAAGTAACTAAAGTTTCCAAGGTTTTTCATTGAGTGATTTAAAAGCCGAGTGGAGGACATTAATGCTTTGAGGACATTTTATTGGAAGTATTCGGAATAATTTGCGTTCGTTCAAGTTAAAAGTTAACAAAGCTGTTTTTTTTTTTTAAAATCAAATCATGATTTGTTTACAGTTCAGTTTAAACTGGATTTAGTTAAGGGGATTTGGTACCCCAAAGCCTTGAAGGAAATATTTTTTTAGTTTTTATACATTCGAAAGATTCGAAGCAAGAGCTTTTAAGTGACATTGAATTCATGTTTCTATAGTCGAACCCGCTTAATGGAATAGCCATTTTGCCACCAAAAAATATTCCATTAATCGGGATCAAAATAACACATTACATTCGTTTGGTACATTGAAAATGCATTATATTAGGCGGGATATTCCTTTAACCGATATTCTATTAAGCGGACTCGACTGTACGTAAATTAAAAATAACTAAATTTAGATATCAACGCTTAAATAATGTATTGAAATGTACGTACAATTTCACTTTTGAGCGCAATTTTCTCAAAACGCTAAAAAAAAAAATATATATTAACAATGCGGTTTTTTTTAAAATTTGAAATCGAATTACGATTGATTTAGTGTTCAGTTTATTCAGGATATAGGAAAAGGGATTTGGTACACTAAAACCTTCAAAGAAATATTTTTTCAGGTTTTATACATACAAAATATTTAAATCAAAAGCTTTCAAGCACCATCAAATTCATGTTTTTATGTAAACTAAAATTAACTCCGTTTAAATATTAATGGTGCAATAATATTTGAAAATGTACGCACAATTTTATTTTTTAGCGCAATTTTCTCAAAACGTTCAAATTGAATGTTAAAAAAGAGGTTATTTTTCTCTTTAAACCAAAACATGTATGGTTTAGCGTTCTATTTGAACAGGAAATTGTCAAGGGGAGTTGGTTCCCTCAAAACCTTGATTTTTTTAAAAAAAGTTTTAAGGCATTCAAAGATTTAAATCAAGAGCTTTCAAGTGACATTGAATTTACGTTTCTATGTTAAAAAAAAGTAGGGGCAGGAATGTATTAAAATGTATGTACAATTCTACTTTCAAACTCTATTTTCTCAAAACATTCAAATTAAATGTTAATTAAACATGGTTTTTTTTCCTTAAAAATGAATCATGATTGGTTTATTATTCAATTTAAACTGGGCATAGTTACGGGAAGTTGGTACCCTAAAACCTAGAAAACAATATTTTTTCAGTTTTTACAGATTCAAAATATTTAAACTAAGAGCTTTCAAGTGACGTATAACTCACGTTTCTATGTAAATTCAAAGTACTTAAATTTAAATATTGATGGGGCAAAAATGTTTTTCAATGTACTTACAAGTTTACTTCTCCAACGTGATTTTCTCGAAATGTCATTTTTAAAATCTCGGATTCTATTTTCTGGGATACTACTTCAGATATTGCTTTGAATTTTTAGCCTCAATTTATTTATAGTATCATAATCAGTTTGAAGTGAAGTTTTTGCTTTAGCACTCGTATTTTTTCCGAAAGAGGAATTTTTATGGTCAAAAACAGTCGTATTTAAATTTTAAAAGTGCCTATTGGTAAAAATTTAATAAATTACAAAGTAAACACCGAAAATTGTAAGTTTCAATCATTTAAACTTTTTGAGGAATGGGAACATAAATTTTAGCCATTTTTTTGTTACACGTATCTAGGATACTGAGTCCCTTTAACGTTTTGTTTGTAAGGAAAATGAATGCATAATTTTTTCTTCCAAAACAAATTTTTCTCTTTTTCCAGTTAATCATGCATTCAAATATTATTTTAAAAATATTTTGAATGCATAATAATTAGAAGACATAATTTCGTATTTTTACAAGAAATTTTAAACATTTATTTGTAAATTCAAACGTAAGTTTTTTATAGCTTCGCCCCCCGACGCTGAAACGTATTATCATTTTTTTCTTTTTGCTTTTAAACGTTGAATGCAGGAAAAATAATAAGAAAAAAAAAATAACAGTAATACAAATGATAAAAATATTAATAAATAAATGACAGGATTAAACAAACAAATAATTGAAGTTATGAAGAAATAATGTACTTAAAAACGAATTGAATACATGAAGAAACTAATAAATATTTAAATAGTTAATTGTATAAAATAATAAAATTTTTGTTACCTCACGCAATGTTACAATAAATGACATAAAAATATATAATCCGCAATTTCCATTCCATTTTATTTATCTCTTTTGTTGTGTTCAAAGAAATTTGTTTCGTTCTATTGCAGAAATAATGGGTCTTATAACCCGCTAAATTTTTACAACATAAAGAAGCCAGATAAATTAAACTCTTTGGTTTATTGTTTCAAATCAGGAGCAAAATTTTCACTCACTATTTACTCCTGAAAAGGCTTGATCAAAACGAAGTCATTTTGTGAAACTAACTACTGTTGCGTTCTTTTTGTAATAATTGTCTTCGTAACACTTCTTGCACTTCATGTCAGAAAAAGCATTTTAGACGATACATGTAGTCAATTTTTTTTAAAAGATCGAACTTTGATAGTTCTGCATCAGGTTTTCTTGGGAGAGTTGGATATTTATGATTTTTCACTGATGTTTTTCAGTCTAGTATAACAAGGAAGTTACACACATTTATAGAAATTAAATGAGATTCATATATATCCAGGTAACCTTATGCTGCTTTAGCAAAATACATTAGCCCTGTTATGTTATTTTAAAAAGATGTTTAAGAGCAGAACAGTGCATGGCTAACCCACGTTGTAACTTATGTAAAAACTCTTGCTCTTAGAATTTTGCACTAACATCAATATCCTTATTACTAATGAATAGGTGCTGCTCTTTCATTTTTTTTTTGCTCATTCATTTTTTTTAACTGTAATGTGTTTTACTAATTTTTAACCATCCAAACTTTTACATATCTTTCATAGATGATATCGCTATTTTGTTTCCAACATTAAAAAATAAAATTATGTGCATTTATATCAATATGACAAACAAGAAGAGGAGCGGTATGACATTTAAAATGCCAGCCGCATAATCAGAAGATCGTACAAACAAAGCACGTGCAATGCATGACTCGATTTATGAATTTCAAATTTACTTTTGCACGTTTAATTCAGAACGTAGAACAGTGTGATGCAGAAAACGAGAGCAGGAAAACATGTAATACAGTCCAAAAAGAAAAAGAGGCCCTACCTGGTAGGCATCTTTAATGTTGACATTCTCCTTGGTCAGTGCCACATGACCAGCGATTCCAACACCAAACGGTATGGGCGGAATTCTAGACTCTCCATCTTCGTCCACAGCTGCATTCAGGGCCTCTTGAAGAACTGAGTCTGGTGTGACATCAAACAGTTTGGCCACTAAATACCGAGCTCCTCTAGGTCCCTTAGCCAGGAAAAGGCTACCCCTGTCGCTGTTTGTTAAAATGCTCACATTTACTAGTATCTTATGTGACAGCGTGTCGACATCTAGCTCATTCGCGATGTCTCGTATAAGTTCCATCAAAAGATCAGGTTCTTTGAGGCTCTTGAGATGTTGTTGCAGTTCTTTACGGCTTCTGAAACGAAAAAGGTACATGTAAACACACTTAAAAATAATTTTGGTAAGTTAATAAAATCAATTCAATTGATTTTTGTCTACTTTACTAACACAATAAGTGAAAAATCTCACACAAGGACAGTTTGGAAAACTAATAAGCTTTTTGGGGAACGAGAAAATAAAACATATTCTAAAAAAAAAAAAAAAAAACTTTTCGTTTTGAAAACAAAAGTTAGGACCAAAAATTATTGTAAATACATAAGACAAAAAATTATAATGAAAACTATTACTGCAGTAATTGACCGATTTCAATTATATAACGATAATAAAGAGTGAACAAACAGTAGGGTGTGTTAGCTGCGAGTATACAGATGATGCAAACAGTCACAGGTGCATTTCATTAATGGTTGTACCTAGTGGTAGACATATTTTCAACCTTACAATACGCAATTCATCTCTTAACTACTGTCAAGTGTAGTAGTGCCGGGGATGATGCGATTTGTGCGAAACGTTTTCATTTTTTGTCCTTGAAAAATCAGAAGGTGTGCCAGTCACAACTTGATTTACTGTAGTTATTCCTACGTCTAATGTACCAGAAAAATTTAAATTTATAATTTAAATTATTCTTTCACTCTCAGGCACTTTTTCTTTGATTTTTTTTTTCAGTTTCCGCGTTCGATTTAGTTTTGTGTTTCGTACTTAAGAAGCAAACCAAATTATCAAGTTTATTTGAATTCGAGATGTTATTTTTTAGAAATTACCACACTTTTTAGGTGGAAGAAGAAGCAGAAGAATAAATAAAAACTAAAATTTCATTATCTGACTGAAATATTACAATACAACCTCTTTTACCCGGACTAACTGTGTCTATCTGGATAAACGAAATTCCCGAATAATCCAAGAATTAAATAAAACACTTTCTTAAAAAATCAGACTTATATTTTACTGCAGCAAAAAACTGCTTTGCAACAAAACTACATGACACTGTCTCTCGCAAATACTTTATCATTTATAGTTCAGCTGCTATGGTATCAGACTGACGCTTCAAATACACCATATTTTTTGTTAAATTGGTATGTATTACATTTTATAGACGTTCTATGAAGGAGTACTTTTGATAACCAACCCCCCCCCCCCGAATATTTGGCGTATTTTTAGTTTCGTTCTTTCAATCATTATTTAAAATTATTATTCAATTTATTATAACTTTTTTTAACTCTACAAATTTGATCTGGTTAAACCGGACATCCGGATAAAACGGCAGGATAAACGAGGAGCTATTGCACGAATAAAACTAAAATATTTCTTCTAACGCATGTACAGGATTGAACAAATTTCTTTCTGTTCGTTACTGAAACATGAATTGTTTCATAGACACACAAGGATGTTGTGGAAACCACACGACTTCCTATACACATCTGTTTCTTTTAGTTACTAAAACATAAATTGTTTTGTAGACGCATAAGGAAGTAGTGTGGCTTCCACAACATAAATTTATACATAGAGGAACTTCTACGTTTATAACAACTTAGATGTAAGCCAGCAATTTTTTTAGTGCTAAGAAGTACTTTTTTATGTGGGTAACGGTGTGGCATAACTAACACTATCACGCAAACTCAAAAATAAATCCGAAACTTTCAGAAAATCTTTTCTTTGTGTGTAATCAGATGATGAAGTTGATTCTTTTTTGAGTCGTGGAGAGTCGCAATTGAGTCACTGAATGAAACTTGCTGCAAAATTACATCTGGGATAATTGGTAGGAAGTCCGTTAATAGAAATATATTTAAAATATTTTTTATCATGTTTTATCGTAACTGTAAAAAATATTATTAAGCCACCTGTGTACGTATTTCCACGTTTACCCAAAATTGTACACCAGTGCATGCGTAAGCTTATTCTCCAAGAAATACTATTTTATAAACTTTTGATTTATTGAAAATAATAGTTTCTCTTATCAAAACCTAAGATCCTAAAAAAAAATGATTTTGACCTGAGAAAATAAAAAATGATGAAAAAATTAACGTTATAAGTAAAGATTTTAAGTGGTATTGAGCACGAAAACTTCTGCGATATTGTTAAAAATTATAGAGTTATTACAGATGTTTGCTAGATGCGCGCCCCCTGCCCTCTGTTTGTGTGCAGAAAATCAAGAATATTGCGAGAATCGGTTGGGTGCGTGAATAATAAATGAGTCTTTAAAATAGTTAATCAAAATCACTATTGTCAAAGTCGGTTCCTTACCTTTCTTCTACATTTGAAAAAAAAAAAAAAACAGATGCAGTGAAAACTGTTTTAGTTGACCACGGGCCATGCATGACAAGGTCATTTTAGACAAATAGCCCATTAAGTTAAGTGGTTAAATTGTGGAGGCTGACTTTTATGATGCAGGACTAATTCTGTACCTGCCTGACAATAGCGGTCAACTTAGACAGGTGCTCAACTTACAAGGTGTATAGTGTTAGAGATCATTTTAGACAAGTGGCACACTTAGTTAAGTGGTCAACTCATGGATGTTGATATTTATGATCTAGGACTAATTCTGTAGTGGATAAAAGCGATCAACTAAGACAGGCGTTCAAATTACAAGGGTGATCAACTTTACACGTTTTACTCTATCATAAAATGTACATGATTTATTTCTAGTACTTACTATCAAAATGACAATTGTATTCGTAACATTTTACTACAGAAATGAAAAAGCTAAAGAAATACTTTACAACGTTACCAATTTAGAAAAATAAACAATGAATTTCTCAAGAAATAAATGCCTACTGACACATAATCTTTATTTAAGCCTTTTTCTAGAAACAAATTTAATCAGTGTAAAGAAATTGATGCAAGCAAATGAGTTCTCTTATTTTAATTAGTTTCAGGATCAAACGGTTGCAAAATATTTGAGCAATGAAATTTGATTTATGCAAAAGTATTGAATGGCAATGTGAGATTTAAGGAATCAAAGTTTTAAAGCGCAGTGAACCGTTTCGTAACTGAATGAAATATATTTCAGAAAATATGTACGTTCGATAATTTAATTAAAGACACATAAAAGGTTTGTTGTAAATGTTTCGTTCAACTCGAGTTGCATAATTTCGTTTTAAATCATAAATTATATTGAAAGCGCAAGATCTATCGTTTACGTATTCAAAATTTAATTTGTTATTTACTTTCTTGGTTTTCAGTGAGATGAATTCCGTAACTTGAAAACACTGAAATTGATTCAAAACCCGACTTAACATATTCATACTCTAAATTATCAAATCGAAAATATTTAAATTTGAGAACAGTTGTTGAAGAAAACGGCCTAAGATAATATTTAAAAACAAAAATGCAATAAGAGAAACGTGTAAATGAAAACTATTTAACGGATCAATGATTTCAACCGCTTTTGGTATTATTTTCGTTAGAAACTTTAGTTTTATCTCTAACTAAACGAACATTTTTTCCCGTAAACCAACACCAGTTTTCAGGCATTAGATCAACTCATTCAATTCGTTACAGTTGCATTTTATTTCAATCTCAGTCTTCAAATCTAGTTTTCCCACATAAGCAGTCTAAGTTTCATCCAATGTGCTTCAAAAAACTTACAAAACCGAAATTAAACTCATGTCAGGCCTCCTGAGAAGTAAGCTCTTGAAGTATCCCACCAATCAATTTTGTTTAATCTTTTGCCTTGCTTTATCTTGCTGCAGAACCAAAGTTTTTTTTCTGCTCACGTCTTCTTGAAAACTTTCAATAAATAATTAATTCACTTGGTTTTATCGTTTGCATTTACAGTTTGTCCTGGCTCTTCGAAACGAAGAAGTGAGTGAATATTTCACCAAGTAAACAAAACTACTTTTTGGAATGCAAAAGTAGTTAGCTGCTGCAATTGTTCTGGGATGATCGACCAAACTTCGCAGATCATTAGGCAGTGTGTTTGACAGTCCACGACTATCTCAAGCAGAAATGATTTCGGTTTATTTCTGCCGCAAAATACTTCAACCTTCAACCTGACTGACCGAAATTTTCACATCATGATTTTTTTGGCTTCTTTTTGTTCTTCATCTGTCAGGTTAGTCGCAAAGACGTTTTCTTATAAATTTGTGTATCTCTCGCAAATCCTCTTTTTCAGGCAGTTATTATGTATTCTTTCCTGTGTTCAACTTGCTCGATAACAATCAAAAATTAATATTATGTACAAACAGTGGACGCCGGTTATTTGAATCTGTGGTTAGGGGGTCTAAGGAACTTTAACCTTCAAAATTCAGGAAAAAATATAGGTTGTGCATAATTTAATTCCGAACAATTTTATACCTAATTTGTTACCATACCATTGATTCCAACGTAGGTCATAAATTTACTTTTGCAGTCGAAAGGACGAAAAATATTTCTATCTTTAAAACTGCCCGACACTATACTTTCAAACATACACTCTTAATTCAAAAGAACGAAAAAATAACTCTTAAAAAGAGTGAAATCTATTGCGGGTGCATTCATTCTTTCTGAGTGCTAGCTTTATCGAAAAAAGACGCTTTACGAAAAAACCAAGGCTAAAACTTTTCTTTATTCGCTTGAAATTCGGAAACACTCCGTTTGGTGAGCGAAATATAAAAACATTCTTTATAAGAAGGACTCAAAAACATTTTCATTGGTTCGATTCTGTCATGTGATTTTGTTTAGGGAGAATCTTCTATACCTCCACGTTAGGCTTACGTAACGTTGGTCGCGAGTACCAAGTGGATGCCGCTATCTAAATGTCTTCATTTAATGAATTTAAACAATGTTTGTTGCCGAATGAGGTTTCTGAAGGAAGTGCACAAAAACTGCATGGTAAGTGCGAAGAATTTTCTTTTTTATTAAAACTTGTAACTGTTAATATTTCTTGAACTGCTCGTATATCATTACAAATCACCCACGTGCAATGTTACGGCGAACTTTTTGTAACTTTTTCTTCCAAATGAATGAAACTTTCATCAAGAATTTTGTTTCGGTCATCGAATCAAAAAATATGACATTTGAAACAGTCGTTACCATCTTTGGTGTGTGTGTGTACTGTATATATATTTTAGGCAGGTGTTACAGACCCGACCATGCGCAAATCTATAGGTCGGATAACGAATCCGCTCCCGATGGTCGGAGCTCCAACCACTGCGTATATCTTAAATTAATCAAATATTATTTTTGTGTACAATAAACTTTAAACAGTATCATAAACTTTGTATAATACACTCATTCATATGTGTAACGGGCCATTCATTAATTAAGTAAGGGTCCTGAGGGGGAGGGGGTGGAAAATTCTCTACATACCCTTGCTTGGAGAGGGGGGGGGGTAGATCCATTCTTACGTAATATTTTCTAAGCCGATATTTTATATTAGAAATCCGCGGTCAAGTGGTTTGGCAAATATTATATTTCATTTGCTTCAGGAAGGTAAAAGTATGTATTATAGGATGAGCTGTTTTTTACTTGTGTTTCAAAGAATGAAACGTGTAAAATATAATAAAAGAATCGCACTGTGTTTTGCATTTGTTATTTTTAATTATTATCGCATCATATACAAAAATTATTTGTCGGAAAAACATTTGGTCTAGAATCCTTACAGTAAACATTTCTTTACTCAAAAATGTTTTTAAAAAAAATAAATAAAATAATGATAGTTAATTTAAGAACGATCCCAGTGATGTAATATATGTTATTTTATTATTGTGAAGAAAAAAAAAATCTTACGTAAGATGGGGGGGGGAGCCTTACATACCCTTACATAGGGGGAAGGGAAGGTCAAAATTTGCCAAAATTGTCCTTACGTAATTAATGAATGGCCCCGAGGAAACAAAATTGAATTCAAACGTATCTTGTCACACTTTATGAGGGACTTTTTAAATTAATTTGGACTGATATAACTTTTAAAACATTATTAATGTTAAAAGGCACGCCGAGAATATCAATATAGAGTTTCAAAATTTTTAATCTATTTATTTGGAACTGTGTGGGTTTTTTAATTTTATTTCAATCTTTAGATTCGGAAATGTACGTAATATTGCACGTGGGTGATTTGTAACGATATACGAGTAGTTCAAGAAATATTACCAGTTAAAGTTTTAATAAAACAGAAAATTCTTCGTACTACTTAAAATACAGTTTTTGCGCATCCTCTTCGGAAACACTAAAAACAGTTTTTTTTTTCATTTTTTTAACTTAAAAACTAAATTTTTTTCTCAAATGAAATAACAGTTTTGAAAACAGTTTTAAATTCAAATGCACAGCATAAGCACATGAAACACATTTAAAAAACAATTTCACCAAGTGAGAGTGAAATGATTTTACCTATTTTATTCTAAAAAAGAGTGAAATAGCGGCTTTCCAAAACGGAAAGCAGCCACTCATTTAGGATATTAATTTAGTCTTAAAAAAGAGTGAAAGTAACTTATCAAAAGTTAGTGGAATTAGCTTATCCAAAAGGAGTGAAAATAATCGCTCCGCAAAAGGAATGAAATTCACTCCTAGAAATAAAGTGCGTTTTCGACACTGGAAAGGAGTGAAAATTTACTCAGTCTGAGTTTAAATCGCTGGAATTTTTTAAGAGAGTACACAGCACACTCAGACAATCAACCCGCATGTTCTGCAGCCTATTTACTCAGTCAGTAAGCACGATGGCACATCTTGCCTCTGGCACAACTAACCCTGGTCTCCCCTAATAAATAAAATAAATAAATATCTATCACAATTTTTCTCTGCTCAACCTCTCAGTCGGGTCCTGTTGCTGTGAGATTGTAAGCTTCAGTAATAAGTAAGTAAATAGAGGGCATGTCGAAGACACAGATACCTTCGTAATGCTATCAGAAATCACAACTTCTATCGAATGTTAAATTCTGGAAACTAAGATGATTTACAATGAACTTGGATTCGCCTTATGTTTTTTTATATTTTGCGTCATTGTTTCCAAAAGTAAAAATAATGTTCTTGTTATGTCACAGACGGGCACAAATGTGCAGCTAAGTCTTAGCGATGTAATTCTCACGGAGCCTGAATTACTATATAACCTTTCAAGTATTTTTAGAAGATCCGGATTCGGATTTACATTTTCTCTTTCAAATTTGCTTCTAATCAACGTCGGTTTGTCACCAATCTGTTGAGTGACTAATAGCTGTTTTTTTTTTCATGTTTTTTCCCATTTCCAAAGGTTTTTCCTTTTTGAAAACAAATCCTATGGTGATATATGATGTCTATTAGTTCCTTTCATGGATCTATTTTCATACAACCTTAAAATAAAACCGTAAGCAGTAAAATAATTTATGACATTGATCTTCATTTTTTGATATTTTGCTTTTCTTACTTTGAGTAACTTTCCAGAGAAAAAAGTCAAAAACTCTTTAGTACTTTGCAATAAAAGTGGTAGTTAACTGATAGTGAAAGTGCAGCTGTTGGAGCTGAGTAAATTTGGTTTCATTTATTTTAACTTCGTAAATAAAAAGAAAATTTTTAAGTGCATGTCTAAAACAATTTCCTAAACTAGATCCTGCTCTGTATTTTTCTTCTGTTTCATAGAATTTAATTTGTATCCTTAAATTCATATCAGAATAAGTAAAACGTTGCTTATTGTACTACTAACGGACAATTTGTTGAATTATCTTCAAATTAATAGGAACTATTATCTGTCCTTATGACATGTAACGAAGCGACTTATTCCAATACTAATTTTAATTTGTATTCAATCAGGAACATTTCTAAATGCTTTGATAATTCAACACATTTTTTACAGGGGATCAATATTTAAACTTTCTTTTTTAGAACGAGCATTAATTAAAATATCTTCCACCAAATATGTCTTGTTATTGTTTCTATAATTTTATTAATCTTCATTCGGAACAGGACACACATTAATTTGCATTTTTAAAAATCAGAATACAAGTTACATAAAAAAATTAATATAATAAGCTCAAGTTGAAATACTTAACAAAACAAGAAAATATGTCAAAAAATTATTTTTCAGCGATTTTACAAAACAAATTTATATTTCAATATTTGTCTTAAGCTTGCAATATAGTTTTCACTTTGCTGTAATTCTTCACATTGTTTTACTGAAAGATTAATTTTTGGTCCAGGTGTACGATATTTTGGCGTTTGAATAGAAAATTTTACTCCTAATTAACATTGACTAGCAATTAGAGCACACAATTTCAACATTAGCATTGAATTACCGTATTCTATAAAAAGACAAAGGATCATCAAATCACAGAACTATTTCTCCAAATCGATCAAGACGAGAATTTTTTATTACTTCAAGAACTTGTCTGATCACGGCAGAACATGAATAATTGGTACAATGATCGGTCTTTCAATTAATAAGAAGGTTGTCTGTCTATTATAAACCTCAAGGTCATTTAACTTCTTTTCCCCACATGAGGGCTAAAAATATGCTCATGAATATCCCAGTTAAAAACATAAGGTTAATAATAAGAACAAAAATTTACTTTTTCAGCGAATTGTTTTTGCACCGAAGCGTTACATTAAAATGGACATTTATTTTTGAACGCTCTCAAAAATAACCAACCAAGAAAGTTTTCATAATTCTGTGAACATATTTATTATAAATTTAATCTCGTAAATATATTTGTAATTTATAAATCGAAATACCGTAATATATAGATATATACTTACTACCGCAGTAACTATATTCAGATTTCAATCCGTCTGATATATCGTCGGACAGGACTTAACTAAGAACTAATTGAAATAATGACTTAAAAATGCAAATTTATTCATAATTCTTTGTGCTTAATGAGTGGATCATACCTGCCAACTCTTCCAGAATTACCAGAAGTTTTGCGGATTTTTCATGTCTGTTTCCGTTATTCTGATTACGAGCAAAATTTTCGAATTTGTGCTTTGCAAAACAAAATAATTGTATCTCGCCAGTTTTGGCCCTACAAGCGTTTTCTAGAATGCAGCACCGCGCCGAGTTGAAATCTTGAAACCAAAGTTGCCGTAAGAGTTGTTGCATTCACTTGTTGCATTCAGAAATTCAGATGAAATCCAAGATACGGAATTCGTTCGATTGAATGAATAACTCCGCACATCTTAGAACTTCCGACATTGTAGGTTAGTTACGAAGTTCAAGAAGTAAAGCCGGTTTTCGATTTTGACGATTGCGAGTTTGCTTTCAAGGAAATACCGATTGAGTTTTCTTTGAGTTTCGAAATGGTATCGGAATTAGCGGAGTTATATCTTTTTCGCTCAAGATCCGATAGTTTATTTTATATGACTTATTAAACATAGGCTGCAAAATTAGGGTAGCATACAGTAGGATTTCCGGTTTATTGGGAAACATCGATTTTCGTTAAAAAAAAAAAAAACGAAAATGAACTTGCATTTCTGAAATTGTATGGTTTTTGCAAATTATGTAAAGGAACATTTTTTTTAATGTGCAGATGATTTAAATATGGGTGTTACACATCCCCTCAAAAGTTTACACCGCACACCCCCTCTAAAAATGCGATTTACCAATCTGTTTCACAAAGACTTGAAATTTTTCAAGCATCATTTGTAAAAATTTCATCAATTTGGTCTGTGCTGATGACCCCCCTCACCACATGAGCGGGGGGGGGGGTCACTGTAGCGAATATTATTAGAAAAAAATACTGGAATATTACTTATATCAAGATTTTCGAAAGCTTTTATCAATTGCAGGTCTTGAGATGCATAGATATAGGTCCAAGTCCCCCCCCCCCCGAAAAAAAGATGACCCCCACAATTTTAATAGCCCCCTAACCCCTCGAAAATGAACACGATCTCTAGGGAAAGAGAATAGATTTCTTTTAAAACAACTTCATCAAAAATTTCAATGGTCAAGTCTGTCTCATGACACCCCCCCCCCCCGCATGGGCACATCAATAATTTAGCTATTATTATGAGAATAATTACTGAAATTTTTATAGACCAAGATTTTCCATGATTGTTGCAGTTAGGTGGTGCCAATTCTCCTCAGGTGCGCTACCCCCTCTATTTTACCCCCCCCCCCAAATAGGGTCCTCTGTTATGAACAATAAAATCCCTCAACATAGTCTGCTTCATCACCCCCCCCCCCCCCATGGGCATATCCCTGCTTTAGCAATTATTATTGGGTGAACTACTTTAATATTTGCGATTCAAAAAGTCCGATGGCTTTTCTCTATTGCAAACTCACTATACAAATAATATAGTAAGGGAAGCCCATCCTCCCAAGTGCGACGGCAACCCTCAATTTTACCGAGTGTCTCTCCCCCTCCCCCCCAAAAAACGGGCTCCCCTATTGAAGAGTCTAAAATGCTTAAAAGAAAACTCTTCTGATAATTTCAGCGGTTTAATCCGACTCATGCCGCCCCCCCTTCCCTCATCAAATGGGCACCCCAGCTTTAGCTATTGTTAGAATAAATTTCTGGAATATTTATTTTTCACGATTTCTGTAGGCCTTTTACTATTGCAGATCTAAATGGATAGATAATAATGCTAGGGCTGCCAATTCCCAATAAATGCGATGACCCCCTCATTTTTAATTATTTTGAATATCCCCCCCCCCCAAAAAAAAAACAAGACTTCCAAAGAGACTAAAATAGTTTAAAAAAAGTTCTCTGATAATTTTAATGGTATAATCGACTTTAAGGACACCCCCCTCCCAAATGGTTACCCTGCACTAGATATTATTATTCGAATAAATTGCTGGAATATTCATTTATCAAGATCGTCGATGACTTTTCTGTAATTCAGATCTTATGTACATGATATGTAGCTAAGAGTGCCCATTTCCCTCCCCAAGTGCAGTGGCTCCCCTTAATTTTATGTCCCCCCCACCCCGTAAAAGAAAAACGCCACAATCTAGTATCGAGATGAAAATCCTTATAAAAAACTTCTCAAAAAATTTCAATAGCATTGTCTGCCTCATGCCCCCCTACCTTCCCCCCTACAAGGGGACCTCTGCTTTTGCTATTATTAATCGCAGTTGAATCGCACCCTCAAATTTATCGCGCTTTCCCCAAAACGCGACCTTCTATTGAAGAGACTGAACACCTTTTAAAATAAAAATACCTTCTCTGATATTTTCAATGATATACTTAGCATCATGACCCCCCCCCCTCCAAATGGGCACGCCTCTTTTAGCTATTATCATTCGAATAAATCGATGGAATATATATTTATCAAGATGTCCGATGGTGTTTCTTTGCTGCAGATCTTAATATGCAGATGATGTAACTAGCGGTTCCCTCCCCTCCCCTAACTGTGATAGCACACCTCAATTTTACCAAGCCCCCCTTTTCCCCCAAGAATTGCGACCCACTAATAAAAAGACTTAAATTCTTCTAAAGTAATTCCTCCAAAAGTTTCTGCGGTATAATCTGTCTCATGACCCCCCCCCCCCGTACACTTATTGTGATCATCCTTGCTGTCGCTATTATTAGTAGAATAAATTGCTGAAATATTCACTCACGAACAGGGGTGCCCACAGGGGGGGATTATGGCACAAGTTGCACCATCAACATTTTTGGGGGGGGATTTTTTTTCCAGAAGGTTTTTTTCTCTAGAACATGAAATTTTCGAATTTTGGAATGAAAAATATTAAAACTCATTCAATAATAAATAGATGCATTAATAATACTTTTTTCACGTACTCTCTTAAGGGCCGTCGCAGTAGCTAGCAACCCCCTCCCCCCCTAGTTTTCCAGAAGTGGGGCTGTCAATTTCATTTTAGCGATGCAACTAACGAAGAAAAAGGGAAACTCGTCGTTGTTTTACAAAATTAAAATAGTAATTATAAATGAACAATTGAAATAATAGCTAGTAAAAAAAAGTATTTTTTCTGTAAAATTTGAATATCAAATGTAATCTTAAAGTACAATTTAGGAGCATCCATGATTCTCTTTTATTAGGAGTATCTAAGTAAAGGCCGCAAAATTGTACGCTTCAAACATTTTTATTAACGCAGAAAAAGTATTCTGTACAGTACACTCTTCACTAAGCAGCAGAGTGGGTATGTCTGCCTAGTCGGAAACTATGGGCTCGGCTCAGATTAAAGTATTGCGCATAGAGTAAAATTAGCTTAATGGGAGGGATGACCGGCGACAAAACTAACATGGTGCACGCGTTCTCTCGGAGGTCCTGGTTATACAAAATTATGCTTCATGGTTCTTCAGTTAAAAAAATGAAAATAAAACACATAAATAAATAGGGCAGCTTCATTAGGACAGCCCACAGGATAGGGGTCGCCGAAACATTCCCATGTGTTTTTTTTTTTTTTTTTGATGAAAAATGTTGTAATGAAAATCATTGCTAAGTGGAGAAAAATGTATGGGTCGCCGAAACAAATTTCAAATAGAGAGAGAGAGAGGAAAGAAAAACAGTTAAATGTAAAGAGAGATTAAAAGTATTGAAATGAATACTCACAACAAAAGTTCTAAATGTTTGAATGTAAAAATCGTAAGTAAATCAAAGCTTGATCAAGAGATGCAGGTTGCATATTTAAAATAAAATGAAGTGGAATAGAGACCTAAGGTATCGCAGAAAATTACCACATCCGTTCAAATTGTTAAAAGTTCTTTCTCTAAAGCAGAAAACGCTTGTATTGCAAGAAAACAAAAATATATTCGGCTGGAAATTGAAAACTTTATTACGGAAAATCCAAGCAAATAATCGTGTTTGGCAAAGGAAAATTAGAAAAATTTTTTTTAACAATGTGTTTATCAATAATTAAAATTTACAATGAATATAGGAGGGACCATAGTGAAAGGAAGAGTGGAGAACTCCAAACCCTTCTTTTTACGTCCCCTAAGCTGGCCTGGAAGTGAGTTTTTAAAACTTAGGTTTTGAAAAAATCCCGGGAAAACGTTCTCCAACCCCAATTCTTACCCTAACGTCATTTAAGATGGCCTACACCTGAGTATTTAGGACTGCTATTTCGAAAAACCGTGAGAGTGCTCCCAACGTAACCTCCGAGAAACGCCCTCTCAATTAATCATTCACATCATTCAAGGTCGAATAAATTTCGTTTTTGGACTTTAATTTAAAAAAAAACTCCCTAAGGTTTCCCGAAGCTGTCGTTCTCCAAATATTACCGAAGATCCTCAAAAATTTCATTGTTAAGGCTTAAATTCAGAAAATTTTTCGGAAGAGACCTCCAAAACCTTCTACCCTTCTAACAGTATTTAAAATCGCCTACGATTGCGTTAATTAAATTTCAATTTGTAAAAATTTGCCAGGGTATTACTCCGAATATCTCCACCCATTAACATCAACAAAAATCTTCCAAAACTGCGTTTTCAACAGATCGACATTTTTTCAAGAGAATGCCTTCCACTTCAAAATTCCCCCCGCCCCCTTTCATCGAAGGTAGGCTTAAATACGTCTTCGGAGCTTTAATTTCTTTAGAAACGGCTTTTTGCTTTAGAAACTGGCGGTGCACTAAATTTAAAAAAAAAAAATGTCTCCAATTGTGTTTTTAAGGCTTCAAAATTTCGGGGGGGGGGGGGGGGCACATCCCTCTTCTCCTTAATATAACTATAGATGGTCTAAAACTGAATTTTTCGAACGACAATTTTGAACATTTTTCCGGGCGGGGGAGCCCTCGGACCCCCCTTTACGTAATCAGTAATACGAGGCATGTTTTTAAAGTAAGTACCGTTTTGATATAAAAAAAGAACGAGTACAGATAGAGCTAAGTAATTTAGTGCACAAAAATCTACCACCCTTACGCTATTTTTCGACATTGCTCCCGTGATTTTCCAAGCATTTGTCATAGCGTGGTGCAGGTTTTTGTATACCTATTCGTAAAAAGTTACCGCCCGTTTAGTCAACCATGAGGACTCTTACAGGGCTTTGGCTGGGACGTTTTTGAACATCCTCTGGTCTGCCCTCACCTCGCTCGCAACATCTTTCATTTGTTTCGGCATCTAAAGTCTTTCGTAGGTGGTCTGTGGCACAACAGCAATAATGAACTCAGAAAACATGTTATCCCATGGCTGACTACACAGGCGGCAATTTTCTATGAATAGGTATACAAAAACCTGTACCACGCTATGACAAATGCTTGGAAAATCACGGGAGCCATGTCAAAAAATAGCGTAAGGATGGTAGATTTTTGTGCAATTAATTTCTTTGCTCTATCTGTACTCGTTCTTTTTTTATATCAAAACGGTACTTACTTTAAAAACATGCCTCGTAATTCCCAATTGGGAATGCGTGCTTGAAGTTTACATTTTGAAAAATTATAGAACGATGACTACGAGTCTCTTCTTCTCTTAACATCACCATAGATCGTCTAAAACTGTATTTTTTAAATAATCATCTTGAAAATTCCCGGGAGAGAGCCCCCGGACCCCTTCTTCGGAACATAGTTAAATGTAACGTACGATTGTGTTGGGAACTTAAATTTGGAAAAATTATCAGGAGAGGCTATCCTGGACCTCCCTTCCTCACAAACTTAAAATATACTCTAAAACTGTATTTTTATATCTTCAATTTCGAAATAATGCAAGAAGGTAGCCCTCCGACACCCCTAATTCTGATTGAATATTATCCTTACGATTAAATTTATATTGCTAGTAATAAGTCTAGTAATATGACTATCCCTGCTAAATCAGAAGCCAAATCTTCTCTCTCTCTCTCTCTCTCTGCGCATTGGAACATGCGTTCGAAACAATTAAGGGGCCGCCAAAAGCATCCCCCCCCCGTTTTTTCGACCTAGCGACGGCTCCGGTACTCTTTCCAAAATTTAATAACCGTGTCTCCTTTTCAATGAAGGGAATGTCACAGACGGCAATGAGTTGGTGTCCGTTTCAAAGCTGGATCAGACGATTTGATAATCTTTTCAATTTTTTATAAATTTTCTGGAAGTAGCACAATTTTGCATGATGAGAGGGAGAGAGGTCAAAAATATTTTAGTGTTTGTAATAATTCTGACTATATGCTCTAGTTTACCATTGATTCATTTGCACCTTGACAATCGTTAAGAACCAGTTTTGAAGTTTGCGAATAACGTATTTTTTCTCACTCCAATCGATAATTAATATATTTTATTCATTAACTAGCTTAAGCTTATGAAGAATTTTTCTCATTTCAGTTTACTCCCATTTTCTCTACCATTTTTAAACTGATTGTTTCAATTTATCATTAGATCATTTTTATTAAAAGTTTCAGTGATGTTGGTTTTCGCTCATGGAAGTAGAACAGTCTGTTCTTAAGGTGTTTAAATTATTTTTCGTAAATCATATTTACTTTCTTCTATATCTGATATGTATAGAAGGATATTTGATTCGTTAAAATTTCCGACTTCTGATTTTCGATGTGTGCTGAATAGCTGAATCCATTTTTGAGGATTTCCGACAAAGATCTGTCATAATGTGTGTGATCCATCTTTTTTGGCTATGCGACTTCAATTTTGGAAAACTTCCAGAAGAGCTCCCCACAGTAACGCCAGAATAACACTCTCTTTATCATCAAGATTCATCTAAAACTCCGTTTCTAGTACTGCAGTTTTGAAAAATTTATTGGAGAGAGCCCCCGACTCCCACCTTTTTCCTTTTCACGATCAAAGAAAAGCCTAGAATTGCGTTTCTGGAATATCAATTTTAAAAAATCGCCGGAGGAATGGCACTGAAATTCACCTTCCACTAATATTATCAAGATCTATCAAAACTGTGTTTTTAAAGCTACAAGTTCGAAAATTTAAGTGGAGAGCACCTCTTCCTCTCCCCCCCCAATATCGTCAACATTATTTAAAAAATCGTCTTATATTTGGTTTTTAGGGCTTCAATTTCGAGAAAATTACGGGAGAGCTTCCGAAAACTCATTTTCTTAACGTCACAAAGGTCGGCTACAATTGCGATTTTAGAGCTTCAATTTCAGAAAACTGCTTTTCCCTCAACCATAGATAACGTTTTTAAGACTTTAATTTTAAATATTTTCCTGGGGCGAGCCCTAGGATCTCTTCTTTACTTAACATTACCTCAAATAGTCTAAAACTCGTTTTTAGAACCACAATTTTGAAAATAAAGGAGAGCCCTTCTTAACACAACGTTAAACTATCTACAATTGCACTTTTAAAGTTTCAATATTGAAAAATTACCGGGAAGGGGTAACCAACCCTTTTGTCCCCCTAACATCACCAGAGATCGTCTAAAACTAGATTTAAAACTGCAAGTTCGAAAATTTCCCGGGGGAGAAACCCCCGGGCTATCTAAGTGACAATAAAATAGGATTCATATTGTATAGATTCATATTATATACATCTAATAATGACTCCATTCCAAGCCAGAAAGTTGAATCCACTCTCCCTGTAATTATTCATACGTTTGAAAAAAAAATAAGGTGAAGCAAAATTCATGGGCACCCAAAACTTGTTTACTCAAGGTCCACGTTGTAAAATTTGGGGAGGCAAGGCGGGTCAACAATTCAATAATATTTCAGTTCAAATGTTATTTTTTAGCGCTAATCCCCCCCCCCTGAATTTGACTGGAAATTATACACTCCAAAATTTTGGGGGGGGGGGGAATTTGCGCCATTGAGCTTGGGGGGGATGGGCACCCCTGCTCACGAAGAGGGCCGATGGCTTCTTTCTGTTGCAGATACTTATGTAATAGGTATTGCATTTATATGCCTTGCCCCCCTTCCATTAAATGTTGAATTTATCGACCAAAATATATCGATATTTGGAGAGCGATATATCGCGGTATTAAAATTGTGACATTGCCCAGCCCTAGTCAATTTCTTTTAAAGATAATTATTACATTTCTATTACATCATTAGTACATCTTGATTGATCACCGTTAACAGGTTCTTTGGTGGCTCCATTACAACGCCACTTATTTTATTCAAGTAAAAAAAAATATCAGTTTTACTTTTTCAAGTTAACTATTATGTATTTCTGGGAGCTCCATTCCAATAAAGACGAATAATAAAAAGTCAAGCATTGCAAGGTCTTGGCATTACGGCGAATAAATTAGTACCCTAAAATCATGATCCTTCATCTCTGCGATAGTAGTTAACTCAGTGGTTGTGCTTGCTGTACTGAGGACAACGCCCATCTTAATGATTAGGCAAAACTATTTTTTTAATTGCTTGTTTAAGATTTGCTACATTCTAATAGTAACATATTCCTCTTTAAAAAACATATAAATTATTTTATAGCACTCAAAAGCCCCTCAAGATGTACAATATCTTTCCTACCCGAGCAAATAGTAGTAGCATTTAATCTTTGTTATAATGCGAGTTTTGACACAAGTGACGAATCTTCTGTTTGTTTCCACTCCAGTTGTTTTTGCATTCTGCTTCATTTTTCTTGCTTGTATTCAACTACTACAAAAGGCTCAGAATTTTGGACATTTTTGTAGAAGTTCTTAGCAGTAAAGCACGATGTTAGCGATACAAAAAATGACTATTCCACAACTTTCAGGACTTTTCACTTTTCACTCCAGGGTCCTCGCACCTACCACTATTTGTGGTTTAACCAGCTGGATGGGACCCTGAAGACAAGTCTGGTATTTTGATCCATACCAGAAACTGAGCAATCCCTGGTCCAGCATCCCCAGAGGTATCGTTTTACTTGGAGGACTGGTCATATTGAACGTCTCCCACTCACCATTAATAAAGACGGTGGATCTTGAACAGGCTAGGATCGAACCCGAAACCCTCTGGTAGCACGTTCGATGCCTTGCCGATCAGGCCTCCACGGCCTAAATTCCAAGACTAACAGACAATGTAATACAAAGTTGACATGAGATTGTCTTTCATCGAAAGTCAAATAAATAAATAAATAAATAAATAAATAAATAAATAAAGAAACCTTTCCAGCACATTCTTTTCGATGCGAAGATTTATTGTGGTTATTTGCTTAAATATGCTACAAATGAAGTTGTTGACAGAACTAGATAAAAATTTCTCGATTTCATTTGTCAGAAAGGAAGCTCCCTTGCCACTGGCATTTGCCTGTTCAATGTTTTTGATGGTAAAATGGCAAACTGTTACTATGCCAGGACCTTGCGTTTACCTCCTTGCACGTCACATCATACAGGATGGAAAAAGTTTTGATTTTGATGAACATTAGAGCTGCACTTTTAGGCTTGTTCACAACAGTGACGTAACTTGTTTGAATATTATACCTCAGCATTTCTCAACCTTTCACAAATCAAGCCACTATTTTAGAGTATTATTTTTAACATTACCTCTCTTTCTCTCTTTTCATAGACAGCACCATAAATGATAACACATTTAAATATTTTGACACCAAAGCTATTGCGATCTGAACTTAAACTCTGAAGTTATACTTGATATTTGAATTTTTATGCCAAATAATATGTTCTTAATAATATCATTGAACTAAATAACTAAATATACCTCCTTGCGTATATTTCTGAAACCCTAATTTTTACAAACGTTTGTTATCATACAAATAAAAGATTACATTTTCTGGTCATACGAAATTCGGCGTAATAAGGATAATTTATCTTTTTGGCGGTGGTTAACCGCCAAAATAACCTAGGATAGGCCCTTACATCCGTGTGCCTATCTTCTGCATGGTCTCTGCATAGCAAAAGAATGTGATTAAACGATTAAGTGGTATTGATTCAGAAAACTCACAGCCATTTTATTTTGTGTTTATTTATTAATTTTTTTAAATCAAATGAATATTTTATTAATTTTTTTTGTGACACAAATGGGTTACTGAAATACTTTCCTTTTTTTTTTTTTTGGTTTCTATTTTATATTTATTTATTTTACAGACAGCCTTGGTGCAGAAGAACAGCAAGTTTATTCAGAAAAGGCTTTAAAAAAAAACCGTTTTTATATTGTGGAAAAAACATGCAACTTTATTTATTTTTTTCATTTTGATTTTATCATTCAAGTTCAAAACCTTACATAGCTTTAAATGTTTTTTGTAATTCTTTCCAACACGTTTGTGCGTTAAAAAATTGGGGAAAAAAGTCGCAGTAGAATTTTGGTTGAAAAGGTATAATTATAGTTAAAAATTACAAGACATAGCGCTTGATACTTTGTGAGAGTGAACTTGAGGTGTTTTCTATATTAACTACACGTTTTAAAACACAAAAGTCTTGCCTTTCAAAATCATTTGAAATGTTAAAAAGTAATATTTTAAACATTTTAATGCGTTATCCTGCACTTAAATTGTCTTAGCTGATCCTATAAATCGATGTTGGTCTACTGGAAAGTATGCTGATTCTTTTCTAGAAGAAAAACTTCTTGATGCACCTTTTCTTATGTAGAGGAGCTTTGAAGCTCAGCTCTATGCAATTCATTCAACTTAAGGATGACAGCTATTGTTGATTTCCTTTTAGACGTTTGCTCGAGACAAAAAAATGAGACGATATATGTAGCTAAGACGGATGGAAAGGATAAACCAATTCAGTAAAAGAAGGATTAATGGTGCGCAATATATTATGTCATGTAAAGCTCTGTGCATTGAACGTTTGAATTAGACAAGAGCGCAGTTTATGAAAGTGAGTAAAATTCATAACTTCAGCTCGTGTGGATTAATCCTTCGGATAGTACATCCTTCTCCCTAGCAGATGCTATGAGTAATTTTTTTTTTAAATTAATTTGTCCCCTTTGCAATCTTTGTCGCAAAGTGTCACACATCACCTCCCCCCCTCCTTTCCTTATCACATGTCATGCCGTTCTTCGGAGCATATTTCTACAAAAGGTTTGTGATGTCACATTTCTTATGACAATTCCTTCCTCTTATCACAATTTCAAGAATGCTCCTCTCCCTGAAAGCATGACATCACTTGTAGATGTTCCCTTTGTTCTTTTCACAATAAGAAGAATTTTAAGTGAAAGAAGAAGTTTAGTTGGCTTTGACAAAAATGTATTTTTTCTGTTAATGTTTTTTTTTTTTAATTACCTAATCAAAACTACATAAAATTCAACAAGACAGTGCGCAAACAAAATAAAGATCTTCTCAATAATGAACACATAAGAAACACCTGTGCAGACAACTTTGTGTATTTAGTATGAACTACAAAAATATTTCCAAGCTCACGAAAATATACCGCACTGTTTGCGGTATATATTCAGCAGCTCAAATCTGTACTTCAGAGACTGAATGACACATGTTCAAAATTTGTGATTTTCTGTTTATTAGTGCATTGTGTAGAATCTATTCTGCATCGAGCCATGTGAATGAAATTAAAAAAAAATCCTTTTTATTTTTTTACCAGCGTTAATAGAGTGCGCGTTCCATCTTTTACTTGCTCCAGACAAAATTTTAATCAGACAACATTCCTGGAAAGTCGTGATTATGGGACTTACGCTGTTCTGGCTGGAGTGTTGCAGAAATGCTTCTATTTATCTTCTATTGCCTAAATTCGAGCAGCAGCACGAAAATATCGTCTTTTATATACGATAAGCACGCTACGTGCAAAACAAAAGTTTCAAAAGTGATATTAGAAGAATAGCATGATTATCCAAGCTAATGATTTAAACTGTGATGATACCAGGCGATTGAAAAAAGAACATTCAACAGGTGAAAAGAGTGATTTTATCTGCAACATATTATTAGGAGCTATAAAATAAATCGGTTGAGTTATTATTTTTCCTTTAACATATTTGTTTAATTCACACTCTCGTCATGAGCAATTGCAGCTCCTGGTTTTGGAGGGGGTCATTACTAAAATATGAGCACACAAACCGTAAGGGAGTTGGGTGATAAGTGTAATAACCGGGCACGAATTAGTACTCTGTATCTCCACCCCGGTAATTTGTCGAAATTGAAATTTTATTCCATATTTAGTAACGTTAATGGGGGAATATAACTGACATTCCCATACTCCTGGATCCTCTGTATTCTCGTTTGAATTACCAATAATACCACACAGATTAAAGAATAACATTCAACAGGTGAAAACGGAGCTTTTTTCTGCAACGTGTTATTAGAAGAAAAATAATAAGTCGGCTGATTTTTTTTACAGTCGATTAGATTGTTCACACTCTTACCAAGGGCAGCTTCTGGTATTATAAGGGGTAATTACTAAAAAAAAAGAACACACAAATTGGAAGAGGGTGGGTGATAAGAGTAATATTCAGTCACGAATTAATGGTGTGTGGCTGTTCCCATGTAATTTCTAGGAATTGAAGTTTTATTTCATCCTTACTAGAGCTGTTGAAGGTCACGACTAGAGGTGGGCAATGTCGTTCCTTTTAATGATCCGTTCATTAGAGGATCGTTAATTTTTTTTTTTTTTTGAACTGTTCATTTAACTCGTTCATGGAACGACTTCGTTCATTTAATAAAGTTGCAGGTGATCTCTATGCATGACATACTCACGTACATTTGAAATGTTTCATTAAATCAGCAATATTCTTTGAAGGGAAGATAACTAAAATCATATTTAAAAAAAAATATGCCTTTGAAAAATGAATCAAAAATACTTTTTTCAGTTTCAGATGTACTAAGCAATTATAGTTCATTTTGTAAGATATTTCTCAGTTGCCGAATGGTAAGATGTGTTTTCCATTCCAAAAATCGTAGGTTCCATTATAATATATATATATATATATATATATATATATATATATATATATATATATATATATATATATATATATATATATATATATATATATATCTATATATATATATATATATATATATATATTAGGGTGTCCCAAAAAAATGAAATTCTTTTTTTAAAAACGCATACCCTCTTATTTTTTTCCTTTTATAACAAAACCATTGTAAAAAAAGTTTCATGCAATTTGAAGAAAAGTAACCCGTGCCGACTTGCGCCTAAAGGCCTAAACGTGCATATAGCACGTGTATTCATAAGCAAGCGAACGCTGGCGAAGCGATACTTTGTGAAGATCAAAACAGCTGTAAATAGTGCACAGAAAACAAATGAAAACAGATAAACATATGTTGAGAGGATGGGGGGCTTATCCGTGGCAATTTGCAAACCGTCAAACGTGTCAATACGAATAAATTACGGTCAGCGAGCACAGTCTAGTCCTTCCATAGAGAACGAAACATGGCAGTGGAATTTCAAAGTTCGAAAAAAGAGATATTTTTAATAGAAGTCGTAAAACACCAAATTACGGACTTGAAACTTTCCTCTAACGGACAAATTCTGGCTGTTTTGTTTTATGACATTCGAGAAGTTAATTTAACTATCAGTGAAAGTGCAAATCTTGCTATTCGGGAATGCATCATCTTTTGGGAAAGGCACGCATTTCCCCCAAATCGTTGCCAAATTGTGTGAATATACTTAAAAACCTGTATCAAAGTTGTAGAGACTTTTAAAAAAATGCAAAGAAACTGCAAGAGTATTCAGGCAGAGTCAACAAGAATTTGAGAATAATTTAAACAATTTATTCAATATTGCACATGCTTCTTCTATTTAAACAACTGGCCGTCAAAGAGGAAAGGGCTCGACTTTGAGCTGTCAAAGAAGAAAACAGGCGCATGAAATACGATTACGCTTCAACATCCTCGGAATTGTATGAACCTGTACAAGAAGATTTCTCTTCGAGCTCTAGTGAAAATATTAATTCAGAAGATTTCCCTGAAACATATAAATCAGTACCTGGAACAAGTTCATCAGAACCTGGAACAAGTTTATTAGAACCTAGCACAAGTATATCAGAACCTGGAACAACTATTCCAGAACCTGGAACAAGTAGATATGTAATGAGGAGCGATTTTATTACTTCAAAGTCAGTTGCTGCATTGGACAGGTGTCCAAGTATACGAGATTATGTGTTTATTCTTGAAGCTACTATTGATGCACTTGGATGTAACATTGATGAATTTCCCATAGGTAAATCTTCAATTCAAAGAATTCGAACCGAAAAGTGGAAGGAGTACGAGGAAAGAATAAAAATTGGTTTTCAGTACACGGTATACCATATGTAGTGAATTTACCTCGGGATATGAAACTATTGTCTGCTTTGAGTGCTCAAAAATCAAAAGAAGATCGCTTATCTATAGTTATTTCATATGGATGTGACGAACAACTCATTGCTGAGTCTAAACTGGATAATTCTACAGGAAAAGAACAAACATAGGCTGTTCGAAAGGGAGTTTTAGATTGGAATCTCTAAGACAAAGTTCAAAACTCTCGGTTTTGATACTACAGCTTCCAAAACAGCTCCTTTAAGTGGTTATTGCGCTATTCTTGAGTAAAAATTTGATAGAGAAATGCTTTTCTTTGCTTGCCGCCGTCAAACATATGAACTGATCTATTCCACTAAAATACACTGCTATGGAGGAGCTGCGGAGTTGTTCCGAACTTGTACCCTAACTTGGAAAATTTGCTTGACTTTTACTGTGCTGAACTAACTAATATTACGGTCAGGGATGACTATCGAGAGTTGATAGAACTGCCTATCATATTTTTAGGTGGAGATACAGGAAATGAATTTAAAATAAGATCACCGGGAGCCATGCACCAAGCTCGATGGATGGCTCGAGCGATTTACTCCCTAAAACTATTACTATTTAGTTCACAACTAAAATTAGATACGAAGGAAATTGAAGCATTGTTTGATGTTTGCTTGTTTGTAGTGACAATATACGTGAAAACATGGCTTCAATGCATTTTGGCAGTCAAAGCACCCAACAAAGATTTGTGCTTCTTGAAAAAAGTGTAAGATAATGTGGACCCAATTATCTCAAAAGCTGCTCTATAAAACTTTATCAAGCTTTTACGGTATGGTCAATAATATTTCATTCCTTGATGGGGACAAAGACGGTCTCAATGCTTAGAGCAGTAAACGATGTAGCTGAAAGAGCGGTAAAAATGATGTAGGACTTTCATGGTTTGCTAACAGCTGATGAGGAACAAAAACTAATTGTGTTACCTTGCGTTCAAGAGCACTAGAAGTTCTATCCTGACTGCAAAAAGCAAACATTGAAATAAAAATATGTACAGTAATGTTTCTTGTAGTCTAATATTGTTGCAAATATCTGCATTAAATAAATCGATGTCGCGTGTAGTAAGGAAATATACAGTTAGCAATATTTCCACTGTAGTCGCTGTACAGGATTTCAGGTCCAACTTTGACCTCAAGTCGGCACGGGTTCCCGTTATTTTATCGCAATAAAACTTTTTTCTCACGTTTCTGAGGTGAAATGGAAAAAATTTGGAGGGTATGCGTATTCGATTTCACAAATTTTTTTTTCGCCATTATATCTTGGGACACCCTAATATATATATATATATATATATATATATATATATATATATATATATATATATATATATATATATATATATATATATATATATATATATATATATATATATATATATAATTGTATATCCAAGAGTAGTATGGTCACAGGTGAAAATAAAACAAAAAATATATTTGAGCGTGTGCTTTAGGTTAATTTAAAAAAAATGTGAATCACAAGATAAATTAAAAAGAGAAAGACAAAAAAAAAAAAAAGAAAAGAAAAGAAACAGGTTATAATATAAAACACGAGAATAACAAAATGGAAATTAAAACTATGTACAGTAAATACACATAAACTGAGCAAAAATATTACAACCATAAAACTGTGTTTTAAATAGAAACTGGCGTAAGTTGTCAAAAATGGCATTTTTTGACCCCAAAACAAACATCTCTTAAACCATGACATCTACCCAAAAGAAAGATGTGTGTTCTTTCAATTTTTTTTTTAGCTACAGCACTTTATACATGCATCTAGTATTACCAATAAACCATGTATAACGATAACATGTAAACATAATTTTTTTAAAAACCCCGACTGAGTCTCAATTGTAGAATCAAGAGGGAAAATTGAAAATCCATTTAAAAGTCTTATACTATTAAAAAACAATTTCAATTATTTTATTTGCTAACAAACAGAAACTGGCAACAAATAAAAATTTTAAATCATTGCGTTTAATTTCCTTGTCGGCCAATTCGGTGATCAACTGCGCGACTAAAGGCTTAGCCGTTATTAAAATCTGCTTTAAAAAACGTTGTAAGTCGAATTGTACGAAACATGGAAGTACCAAACACATTCTATCCCAGACGCGAACTTTTTTTTTCTATTTTGATATTACATTTAAAAATTTTTAACTATGTTTTCACGGCAAAAAACGCGAAAAACCTTTTAGAGATTTTTAATTAATATCTTTGTTAATTAATGTCATCCAAAGATGCTACCTAGCTAAGAACACTCTCGATCAACTCTCCTTTCTCCTTTCGAACAAGTTTTTTTTCAAAATCGGTCCATCCGTTTAGTCGCTAGAGAGCCACAGATAGACACACAGACACATCAAACTTTTAAACACCTTCCTTTGTGTGTCGGGGGTTAAAAAAAGTAACAACTAACACAGTCAATTCGCAATAGCTCAAATATAAAGGGATTGACGAAAAACTTCGACTTATTGAAAGTTTGACTTACCGCTAGTTTCGGTTTTTCGACTTTTTGATTTTAAAAACCATCGAATATTTTAGTTAAAATGTACATTATTAACAAAACAAAAGTACAGAACTTTAAAGTTTTTAAGCACTATATGCACAGTTTTATCAAAAATATTGAGAGTAGAAAGCGCGGTTTTGATTTCCATACATCCTTATTCGTTTCAAATTTTCATTCATGGGTTCTGCCGCTTTAGAAGTATCTCTTTTTTCTTCTAATATCGTTAACGGAGTATTTGCTTGAATATATTTAATAATAAAGAAAACTCACTCTGTCTCTCAGGAACTTATCAGCAAATGATCGAACTTAAGAATGAAGGATATCGCATCTCAACTTAGGTCAGCCTTTGAATAAAGGTACAGTAAGTTGACTTGACAACTTGACAGCTTATAATCAAATTCGTAGTCCGGCAACATGTTAAAGTGTAAACAGTACAGTACAACAAAAGAAAACAAGCTAACTAATTTCCGCACGTGTAACTCCTTTATCGCACATTAGCTGGCTCAAAAGGCATTCTTCTTCCTTTAAAGGTCGATTGTGCAGGAATTGCAAGTGAAGGTGAATTAATTTTTCTCTCATAGTCACTCGTTTCTTTTTTATTTTTCTTTTCCGTTCTTTCAAAACTAATTTCGAGTCATTAAAAAAAAAAAAAACTTTGAGTTAACGGAAGTAAACTTCGAGATACTGAGAATAATTAGCATGGAGCTAAAGACAAAGTGGTAGGGTTTTGATAAAAACTTCGAGTTATGGCAATATTTCAGCTATCGGACTTCAAGTTATCGTGAATTGACTGTATATTGGTAGCTTAGCCGGAGTACCGGATTAAAAAAAAAGACTGTCCTAAATATCTAAGAGTTTCAAAATTTCAGGAAGCTAAAATGTTAAGGAATTCAATTATTCCACAGTACCAATAAGAACAGAAAAAAACGCAACATTTTTTATGGGGGGGGGGGGGAACTAGACAGCAATAATCCTTATTAAAAATCTTTGGATATTTAGTGTAAAATAAGCGACTTGGAAGTCGCCAAGCTAGTTTAAAATAAACCAAATATATATAGATGGTAGTTGATAGGAGAAATGTTATACAAGACAAAATGATCGCCACAAAAATGATACAAGTTACTTTTTGAAATAATTTTGAATATCCCCCCCCCCCCCCCAAAAAAAACAAAACTTCCAAAGAGACTAAAATAGTTTAAAAAAAGTTCTCTGATAATTTTAATGGTATAATCGACTTTAAGGACACCCCCCTCCCAAATGGTTACCCTGCACTAGATATTATTATTCGAATAAATTGCTGGAATATTCATTTATCAAGATCGTCGATGACTTTTCTGTAATTCAGATCTTATGTACATGATATGTAGCTAAGAGTGCCCATTTCCCTCCCCAAGTGCAGTGGCTCCCCTTAATTTTATGTCCCCCCCCCGTAAAAGAAAAACGCCACAATCTAGTATAGAGATGAAAATCCTTATAAAAAACTTCTCAAAAAATTTTAATAGCATTGTCTGCCTCATGCCCCCCTACCTTCCCCCTACAAGGGGACCTCTGCTTTTGCTATTATTAATCGCAGTTGAATCGCACCCTCAAATTTATCGCGCTTTCCCCAAAACGCGACCTTCTATTGAAGAGACTGAACACCTTTTAAAATACCTTCTCTGATATTTTCAATGATATACTTAGCATCATGACCCCCCCCCCCCCTCCAAATGGGCACGCCTCTTTTAGCTATTATCATTCGAATAAATCGATGGAATATATATTTATCAAGATGTCCGATGGTGTTTCTTTGCTGCAGATCTTAATATGCAGATGATGTAACTAGCGGTTCCCTCCCCTCCCCTAACTGTGATAGCACACCTCAATTTTACCAAGCCCCCCTTTTCCCCCAAGAATTGCGGTCCACTAATAAAAAGACTTAAATTCTTCTAAAGTAATTTCTCCAAAAGTTTCTGCGATATAATCTGTCTCATGACCCCCCCCCCCGTACACTTATTGTGAGCATTCTTGCTGTCGCTATTATTAGTAGAATAAATTGCTGAAATATTCACTCACGAAGAGGGCCGATGGCTTCTTTCTGTTGCAGATACTTATGTAATAGGTATCGCATTTATATGCCTTGCCCCCCTTCCATAAAATGTTGAATTTATCGACCAAAATATATCGATATTTGGAGAGCGATATATCGCGGTATTAAAATTGTGACATTGCCCAGCCCTAGTCAATTTCTTTTAAAGATAATTATTACATTACTATTACATCTTTAGTATATCTTGATTGATCACCGTTAACAGGTTCTTTGGTGGCTCCATTACGACGCCACTTATTTTATTCAAGTAAAAAAAAAATATCAGTTTTACTTTTTCCAGTTAACTATTATGTATTTCTGGGAGCTCCATTCCAATAAAGACGAATAAGAAAAAGTCAAGCATTGCAAGGTCTTGGCATTACGGCGAATAAATTAGTACCCTAAAATCATGTTCCTTCATCTCTGCGATAGTAGTTAACTCAGTGGTTGTGCTTGCTGTACTGAAGACAACGCCCATCCTAATGATTGGGCCCAACTATTTTTTGTAATTGCTTGCTTAAGATTTGCTACATTCTAATAGTAGCATATTCCTCTTTAAAAAACATATAAATTATTTTATAGCACTCAAAAGCCCCTCAAGATGTACAATATCTTTCCTACCCGAGCAAATAGTAGTAGCATTTAATCTTTGTTATAATGTGAGTTTTGACACAAGTGACGAATCTTCTGTTTGTTTCCACTCCAGTTGTTTTTGCATTCTGCTTCATTTTTCTTGCTTGTATTCAACTACTACAAAAGGCTCAGAATTTTGGACATTTTTGTAGAAGTTCTTAGCAGTAAAGCACGATGTGAGCGATACAAAAAATGACTATTCCACAACTTTCAGGACTTTTCACTTTTCACTCCAGGGTCCTCGCACCTACCACTATTTGTGGTTTAACCAGCTGGATGGGACCCTGAAGACAAGTCTGGTATTTTGATCCAGACCAGAAACTGAGCAATCCCTGGTCCAGCATCCCCAGAGGTATCGTTTTACTTGGAGGACTGGTCATATTGAACGTCTCCCACTCACCATTAATAAAGACGGTGGATCTTGAACAGGCTAGGATCGAACCCGAAACCCTCTGGTAGCACGTTCGATGCCTTGCCGATCAGGCCTCCACGGCCTAAATTCCAAGACTAACAGACAATGTAATACAAAGTTGACATGAGATTGTCTTTCATCGAAAGTCAAAAAAAAAAAAATAAATAAATAAATAAAAAAAGAAACCTTTCCAGCACATTTTTTTCGATGCGAAGATTTATTGTGGTTATTTGCTTAAATATGCTACAAATGAAGTTGTTGACAGAACTATATAAAAATTTCTCCATTTCATTTGTCAGAAAGGAAGCTCCCTTGCCACTGGCATTTGCCTGTTCAATGTTTTTGATGGTAAAACGGCAAACTGTTACTATGCCAGGACCTTGCGTTTACCTCCTTGCACGTCACATCATACAGGATGGAAAAAGTTTTGATTTTGATAAACAGTAGAGCTGCACTTTTAGGCTTGTTCACAACAGTGACGTAACTTGTTTGAATATTATACCTCAGCATTTCTCAACCTTTCACAAATCAAGCCACTATTTTAGAGTATTATTTTTATCATTACCCCCCTTTCTCTCTTTTCATAGACAGCACCATAAATGATAACACATTTAAATATTTTGACACCAAAGCTATTGCGATCTGAACTTAAACTCTGAAGTTATACTTGATATTTTAATTTTTATGTCAAATAATATGTTCTTAATAATATCATTGAACTAAATAACTAAATATACCTCCTTGCGTATATTATTGAAACCCTAATTTTTACTAACGTTTGTTATCATACAAATAAAAGATTACATTTTCTGGTCATACGAAATTCGGCGTAATAAGGATAATTTATCTTTTTGGCGGTGGTTAACCGCCAAAATAACCTAGAATAGGCCCTTACATCCGTGTGCCTATCTTCTGCATGGTCTCTGCATAGCAAAAGCATGTGATTACATGATTAAGTGGTATTGATTCAGAAAACTCACAGCCATTTTATTTTGTGTTTATTAATTTTTTTTAAATCAAATGAATATTTTATTTATTTATTTTTTTTGTGACACAAATGGGTTACTGAAATACTTTCCTCTTTTTTTTTTGGTTTCTATTTTATTTTTATATTTATTTATTTTACAGACAGCCGTGGTGCAGAAGAATAGCAAGTTTATTCAGAAAAGGCTTTAAAAAAAAAACGTTTTTATATTGTGGAAAAAACATGCAACTTTATTTATTTTCTTTCATTTTGATTTTATCATTCAAGTTCAAAACTTTACATAGCTTAAAATGTTTTTTGTAATTCTTTCCAACACGTTTGTGCGTTAAAAAATTGGGGAAAAAAGTCGCAGTAGAATTTTGGTTGAAAAGGTATAATTATAGTTGAAAATTACAAAACATAGCGCTTGATACTTTGTGAGAGTGAACTTGAGGTGTTTTCTATATTAACTACACGTTTTAAAACACAAAAGTCTTGCCTTTCAAAATCATTTGAAATGTTAAAAAGTAACATTTTAAACATTTTAATGCGTTATCCAGCACTTAAATTGTCTTAGCTGATCCTATAAATCGATGTTGGTCTACTGGAAAGTATGCTGATTCTTTTCTAGAAGAAAAACTTCTTGATGCACCTTTTCTTATGTAGAGGAGCTTTGAAGCTCAGCTCTATGCAATTCATTCAACTTAAGGATGACAGCTATTGTTGATTTCCTTTTAGACGTTTGCTCGAGACAAAAAAATGAGACGATATATGTAGCTAAGACGGATGGAAAGGATAAACCAATTCAGTAAAAGAAGGATTAATGGTGCGCAATATATTATGTCATGTAAAGCTCTGTGCATTGAACGTTTGAATTAGACAAGAGCGCAGTTTATGAAAGTGAGTAAAATTCATAACTTCAGCTCGTGTGGATTAATCCTTCGGATAGTACATCCTTCTCCCTGGCAGATGCTATGAGTAATTTTTTTTTTTAAATTAATTTGTCCCCTTTGCAATCTTTGTCGCAAAGTGTCACACCTCACCTCCCCCCTCCTTTCCTTATCACATGTCATGCCGTTCTTCGGAGCATATTTCTACAAAAGGTTTGTGATGTCACATTTCTTATGACAATTCCTTCCTCTTATCACAATTTCACGAATACTCCTCTCCCTGAAAGCATGAAATCACTTGTAGATGTTCCCTTTGTTCTTTTCCCAATAAGAAGAATCTTAAGTGAAAGAAGAAGTTTAGTTGGCTTTGACAAAAATGTATTTTTTCTGTTAACGTTTTTTTTTTTTTTTTTTTTTTTTGAATTACCTAATCAAAACTACATAAAATTCAGCAAGACAGTGCGCAAACAAAATAAAGACCTTCTCAATAATGAACACATAAGAAACACCTGTGCAGACAACTTTGTGTATTTAGTATAAACTACAAAAATATTTCCGACCTCACGAAAATATACCGCACTGTTTGCGGTATATATTCAGCAGTTCAAATCTGTACTTCAGAGACTGAATGACACATGTTCAAAATTTGCGATTTTCTGTTTAGTAGTGCATTGTGTAGAATCTATTCTGCATCGAGCCATGTGAATGAAATTTTAAAAAAAAATCCTTTTTATTTTTTTACCAACGTTAATAGAGTGTGCATTCCATCTTTTACTCTTGCTCCAGACAAAATTTTAATCAGACAACCTTCCTGGAAAGTCGTGATTATGTGACTTACGCTGTTCTGGCTGAAGTGTTGCAGAAATGCTTCTATTTCTCTTCTATTGCCTAAATTCGAGCAGCAGCACGAAAATATCGTCTTTTATGTACGACAAGCACGCTACGTGCAAAACAAAAGTTTCAAAAGTGATATTAGAAGAATAGCATGATTATCCAAGCTAATGATTTAAACTGTGATGATACCAGGCGATTGAAAAAAGAACATTCAACAGGTGAAAAGAGTGATTTTATCTGCAACATATTATTAGGAGCTATAAAATAAATCGGTTGAGTTATTATTTTTCCTTTAACATATTTGTTTAATTCACACTCTCGTCATGAGGAATCGCAGCTCCTGGTTTTGGAGGGGGTCATTACTAAAATATGAGCACACAAACCGTAAGGGAGTTGGGTGATAAGTGTAATAACCGGGCACGAATTAGTACTCTGTATCTCCACCCCGGTAATTTGTCGAAATTGAAATTTTATTCCATCTTTAGTAACGTTAATGGGGGAATATAACTGACATTCCCATACTCCTGTATCCTCTGTATTCTCGTTTTAATTACCAATAATACCACACAGATTAAAGAATAACATTCAACAGGTGAAAACGGAGCTTTTTTCTGCAACGTGTTATTAGAAGAAATATAATAAGTCGGCTGATTTTTTTACAGTCGATTAGATTGTTCACACTCTTACCAAGGGCAGCTTCTGAATTATAAGGGGTAATTACTAAAAAAAAAAGAACACACAAATTGAAAGAGGGTGGGTGATAAGACTAATATTCAGTCACGAATTAATGGTGTGTGGCTCTTCCCATGTAATTTCTCGGAATTGAAGTTTTATTTCATCCTTACTAGAGCTGTTGAAGGTCACGACTAGAGGTGGGCAATGTCGTTCCTTTTAATGATCCGTTCATTAGAGGATCGTTCATTTTTTTGAACTGTTCATTTAACTCGTTCATGGAACGACTTCGTTCATTTAATAAAGTTCCAAAGATGCTACCTAGCTAAGAACACTCTCGATCAACTCTCCTTTCTCCTTTCGAACATTTTTTTTTTCAAAATCGGTCCATCCGTTTAGTTGCTAGAGAGCCACAGATAGACACACAGACACATCAAACTTTTAACCACCTTCCTTTGTGTGTCGGGGGTTAAAAAAGTAACAACAAACACAGTCAATTCGCAATAACTCAAATCTAAAGCGATTGACGAAAAACTTCGACTTATTGAAAGTTTGACTTTACCGCTAATCGACTTTTTGATTTTAAAAACCATCGAATATTTTAGTTAAAATGTACATTATTAACAAAACAAAAGTACAGAACTTTTGTAAGTTTTTAAGCACTATATGCACAGTTTTATCAAAAATATTGAGAGTAGAAAATCAAAAGCGCGGTTTTGATTTCCATAGATCTTTATTCGTTTCAAATTTTCATTCATGGGTTCTGCCGCTTTAGAAGTCTCTCTTTTTCTTTTAATATCGTTAACGGAGTATTTGCTTGGATATCTTTAATAATAAAGAAAACTCACTCTGTCTCTCAGGAACTTATCAGCAAATGATCGAACTTAAGAATTAAGGATATCGCATCTCAACTTAGGTCAGCCTTTGAATAAAGGTACAGTAAGTTGACTTGACAACTTGACAGCTTATAATCAAATTCGTAGTCCGGCAACATGTTAAAGTGTAAACAGTACAGTACAACAAAAGAAAACAAGCTAACTAATTTCCGCACGTGTAACTCCTTTATCGCACATTAGCTGGCTCAAAAGGCATTCTGCTTCCTTTAAAGGTCGATTGTGCAGGAATTGCAAGTGAAGGTGAATTAATTTTTCTCTCATAGTCACTTGTTTCTTTTTTATTTTTCTTTTCCGTTCTTTGAAAACTAATTTCGAATCATTTTTTTTAAACTTCGAGTTAACGGAAGTTAACTTCGAGATATTGATAATAATTAACATGGAATTAAAGACAAAATGGTAGAGTTTTGATAAAAACTTCGAGTTATGGCAATATTTCAGCTATCGGACTTCAAGTTATCGTGAATTGAATGTATATTGGTAGCTTGGGCGGAATACCGGATTAAAAAAAAGACTGTCCTAAATATCTAGGAGTTTCAAAATTTCAGGAAGCTAAAATTTTAAGGAATTCAATTATTCCACAGTACCAATAAGAACAGAAAAAAACGCAACATTTTTTATGGGGGGGGGGAACTAGACAGCAATAATCCTTATTAAAAATCTTTGGATATTTACTGTAAAATAAGCGACTTGGAAGTCGCCAAGCTAGTTTAAAATAAACCAAATCAATATAGATGGTAGATGATAGGAGGAATGTTATATAAGACAAAAGGATCGCCACAAAAATGATAGAAGTTACTTTTTGAAATAATTTTGGCGACAGAAAGCGTAAGAAGGATTTTAGCAGGTGCGTGGGAGAGAAAGTGGATGGTCCAAATGTTTTATTAGTAGCCCAAGGAAGTTACACAAAACAATACTAATGTATTTATTGGAAAATTGCAAATGAACTGCAACGGTCAACGAAAAATGATGAATAAAGCAGAAAGTAAAAAGGTCCGCAATAGTCATGATGAATATATTGTCAAAGCCCGATTAACTAAAAGTGAGGCCCAAAGCCCACAATGGTTTGGAGGCCCCCCTATCCATTCTGTTATTTTAAAGTTAATGCAAAATAATATTCAAAATTATTTAAAAAAGGTATGTTTTCAATTAATAAATCGTTGATTTTTATTATTTTCACAGAAATACATGATTTTTTAATGCTATGCATATGTTTTTAAGAAATTTGGAGCCCCTTAGGAAGGCGAGGCCCCAGGCCCAGGCCTAGTTGGCCTGTGCGGTAATCAGGCAGTGTATATTGACTGCACTGCAAAAAAGTAATTATGAGATTGATTAAGAGTTAAAAATTCGAAAATATATTTAATTGAAAAAAGTTTCAATTTCATCTCGAGATACAAGTTCCAAACTGCTCTCAACGTTCAAAGGAACGATCGTTCATTTTTTAGGTGAACGAACGGATCCGTTCATTTTAAGGATTCGTTCTTTTTGACCCGTTCGTTCATGAACGACTCATCCCTAGTCACGACTCCCATAATACTCCTGTTGGATCCGCGCATGACTCTTAAGGCCATGTCACACGTAACGAAATTCGCTCAAACTACCCGTTCAACTTCAAGCTTTCATTCAACTTTCTCTTGGAGAAGTTGAACAGGGTTTCCAGGCTCTCAAATGAAGGGTTGATCCTAAACGTGGCTTCTGTCTACCACTTTAGGCGACTTAGCACAATGTAATCTAAACGATGTTTTTTGGATTTAATGGGGTTTTTTTTCTCAATTTATTTCAAAACTGTAAATAAATTTCAGTTTTGAAAGTTGCAATCATTCGAAATTATGAAAAAGTGATTTATAAACATGTTAATTTTACTAGCTCAATACAGCGATAACAGCCCTTTTACCTAATAACAATGAGTAAAAGCAGGCCTGGATCTGTAAGTTTTGATCCCCCCTTCCCCGATAAGAATTGATTAAAACCATGGAAGCTTTTCTTCACTATTTTTTCAAAATTCAATATTATTATTTGTTTATGTTTTAAACGGCTATTTTAATTATCAGACAAAGTTTTTTTTTTTTTTTTTGACTTATTTTGTTTTTGAGGGAGTTTGAAATTCTTAACTCCTGATTTTTTCCTCTCATTTTACGTATAAGTACATTACAAAATCAATGGACCATAAGAAACTTTTTACAATAAAAAATTTTGTTTTATCCATCTTTCTGGGTCTAATAGCAAGTTTTTTTTTGCAAATGTTGGTAACTCTTATGTAACTATTACGTTTTTTACACTTTGATTAGTCTTGCTGCTTTTCATAATATATTTAAAGGTTTTCTTAATAATTTTACTTGAAACGGACATTTTCGTGGCTCATATTAAGGTAATTCTATGTATTTATTTCACATTTGCTGATTTTCCCAAATAAAATCTTTTAATTATCCTGATACTTTACAGAAATTCCCAAATGTGTTTGCAACGTTGAAGGTTTAAGTGTATTCGTTTATCTAAAAAGTTTTTCAATTTCTTGGGTCGTTGCCCTGACCCCCCAACTGCGGGCATGTAGATCTGGACCTGAGTAAGAGTCGATATTTATAAATAACTTGTCTAATTATGTAAAAGCTGTGATTTTTAAACCAGTAAACTTGTCTACCACTTTAAAATATGTGACAAAATTTAATAACAGCAATTATAAATCAAGTAAATGGACATTTCTGAGTTATTATTTTAAACACTTATTTGCCTAAAACCTGATTAAAAAATTTGTATTTAGTATGAAATTGCTACAACAAATGATTCTCAGTTTAAAGTATTTTGATTTCATACACTAGAGGAAACTTTTCGACTCTTTTGGATTAAAAAAAAAATATATGTTTAGTAAAAAATCCCAAACAGAATGTTGATTCAACAAGCTGCTTGTCTGTAGAATGAGAGAGATGAATAAAAGAGCTACTATTAGTATAGGATAACAAGTAATGGAAATAGCAGTATATTGAATAGTAACAATAATAATGACTATTTATTCCTTAATTTTTTTTAAAGCTGAAAGTGAAAGGCAATGCATACATTTGTCTAGTTTAATTTTCAAACTTTAATAAAATTTGGATCTTTAGTCAACATTTACATTTATTCCCACTCTAAATCTTTTCTCCTCAAACCATGAAGTGATAAAATACTAATTTCAAATCCTTTTGCACACCATGTCTATTTCTAAGTTTGGAATGGATCAATTCAAAACTGGAGAATATCCTCTCTATTGATGCTGAACAGGGGTATATTATTTTGTCTAAAACTTTCCCATCATACTTTTGCTGGGACATCCTGAATTGAGAGATAACCGCTACAAAAGCTATTAGAGTTGGTATTTAAGTTTTTGACACTTATGTCTTTGGTTGTATAAAGCAACTATTAGTTCCTCTATAAACAGAGAATATTTATATTAGAGAAAAAATTAATAACATAAAAAAAAGTAAATATCACCATTCAAAATATTTAGATACTATTATACTTAACTATTGAGTTCTGATCAACTTAGTTTCATTTTTACTCAAAAGAAAAGAGACATTGCATAAATCCTTTCCCAGAAAGCCTTTTTGATTGATAAAATTAATTGTATCTAATTGTTACAAATGAATTAAGTTATTAAAAAGTTTAAAACAAAACTACTTTGAAAACAAGCTGTATCTGTTATCCATAACTACTTTTACAGTGTAACAAATTTACAAGAAAATTTATCAATTAATTTTAATCAAACTTATTAATTGAACTATTAATTTTAATTTTATAATGTGAAATAATTTTTCAGCACCAGGAAACCATATGTGTTTATAAAAACTATCAATGTCAGTATTGGAGTTTTTAACAGGTCATTTCAAAAACAGGTTTTTTTTTTTTTGTCAAAAACCCAACCTCGTCTAAGTATTATTATTTTGCTATTGAATGTACACCAAGTTTAGTTGTTAAAATAGAAATCTTTTTAGCAATGCACAAAAAGTGGAATAACAAAATTTTCTACTTTTATATATACATGCTACTGTTTTTATATGAAACCTCTGTACATGACCCATCTATTTTATCTTTCCAACACATGCACATAAAATTTATTACTTTAAAAAAAATCAAAACTTAAATTTTTAAATAGTGAAGAGTATAAAGTACTTATTGCATAGTTTACAAGTTACATAGAACGCAAGAATACCAACTTTTCTACTGATTTAGGCAGGTTTGTACTACTTTTCATAGTTTGAAAAATTGGACTTAAAATGGTTCTATTGATTTAATTGAGTCATGCAGGTACATTCAATTAAGTAAGAAATTGTGAGTTGTTTTACTTTTGTTCTCTGAGAAGAACAATGCTTCATAGATGTTTTTACAAAGCATACTGAAGGAACATTATCTTTTCTAATATATACCAAGAAAGAAAAAAAAATTAAAAAATAGTTCATTTTTTTCTAGTATTCTTTAGAGAAACTGACACATAAAATTTATACATAAACTTTATTTACAATAAATTCCATACACACACACACACTCATATGTATTAATACATAATTTCAATTACATTTCAAAGTTCAACAATAATTAACTTCGCCCTGGAACAAACAGTTTTTGACTGCAACCTCTATAACTGCATCTGTAAACAATAACTTGAAATTCTTTCTCACATAATCTAAAATTAAGAAAACAAATTAGACAAGTATATATAACATGAATATTATACAGGGAGGAGGACAGGCAAAGTACCCCCTAGCTTTTATGAAATGTAAAATCAATGTATTTCCGTAAAGTATAGGCATGGTGTGTGTGCTGTTTTTAAACAATAAACATGTTATACCAGACAGCCCGATTATCATATCCAGAGACTACAGTTTCGTTTTTATTGGAACTCATCAGTCCGGAAGAGCGAATAACCGAGCTGGAGGCAGATGTCATCTCAGCGATAACATCAGCCTCCAGCCTCTGAATGTGATAACCGGGTGTCTGGTATTTTATATACAGAAGAAAACTTAAGTAAAAGATGATAAATTGTAGCAAAAAAAAAAAAAAAAATGTGTTGTTATTAATAACAATTGATTTATGATGTGTATATACTTAAATGTTTAGGACAAAGGAGCTAAACATTTATTTCATTTATTCATTTGCTTATTTTTTGTGCATAATTCTATTGCATGAATTTAATTTGCTAAAGAAGATGAACTTTTGTTTCTATTAAATGTTTGGAAAGTGAAGCTTATTTATGAATTAATATTTAACTTTGTGTATGTGTAATGTAATATTTGGCCAATTTTGATGCACTATAACTCTGACACCAGTTGAATCTCAGTCACCAAATTGTAATCATAGGTTCATACAATAAAACGGTGCTACCTGCTACCTGTATCAATTTCATTGTTTTTCACTCGGTCCCACTTGAAATAATTTGCTTTAAACTTTGCGAAAATGCAATATTTGGCCAACTTTAATGCTCTATAACTCTAGTACCAGTTGAGTCTCAGTCATCAAATTGTAATCATATTTTCATGTCATAAAAAAGGTGCTACCTGTATCAATTTCATAATTTTTCACTAGTCCCTTTTGAGATATTTTACTTTAAACTTAGTCAAAATTCGATGTTTTCCATTTTTGAAAAAGATTGCAAAAATAAAAAAAAAAGGACAAAGTTCTTAAGTTTAAAATTCCTACAACAAGTAGTCCTATATTATATCTACAGAAGAAAAAAAATATAGCTGAGACTCTCCTCCTTTTACTAATTTTGTTGCACTAAAACTCGTATTTTATGCTAATTTTCAGTTTGTAATTGTTATTTTTTTTTCTTCACCTTTCTCACCATTTAAATAATATTTTGCAAGCAAATCGTATCTGGGGCATCCTTCTGGTGATGGATTTTGTTTTGTCCTGATAACTGTAAAATTGACCGAGTTAGATGCATTTACGTAAAACTTGTTTTTGGTCCAAAAACTGCAACTAAGCAAAATTAAAGTGGTGGGTTAAAAAAAAGTATGAGCTTAAAAAATTTTCTTTTAACACTTTTGAACTCACCTAGTAGTGAGAATTAACTAGTAAAAAAATTAGGAAAATCAAAAATGTCGAGCAACACGGCCTGGGTGATTTCTACGGATTGACCCATTACCGTTGCTCTTGCTTCAGATTGTTTATAAACATTCATTGATTTGGCAAGATTGCACACTACGAGATAGGCGAATTTGGCAAGGAAATTCTTACGACGACTTTGAACTAGAAATTAACCTTTTAACACAATAATAAGGTGGAGATTTATAAAATATTACGTTTTATATTTGTTTTTGACAAAAATATAGTACTAATAACTCACCTGAAGTTATTCTAGGAGTTTATTCCATTCCTTGCACACGCTGTTGATGTTGTTACAAGCGGCCATGTTGTATTTTGACGTAACAGGTCAGAGGATTGCTTCCTCCTGATTGGCTGAAAGTTGAGGTTGATCCAACTTTTTTGCCGAGAAGATAAAAAGTTGAATGGAATACGTTCAACCTCGGAAAGCATAGCACACGGGGATTTTCCGGTCGGAATTCGCTCTCGCGGTTGAGTCGAACCGAAGTTGATCGTCAGGTTGAACGAATTTCGCTACGTGTGATATGGCCTTTATGCTATTGTACTAACAAAAATACTCCGAACAAATTATCGTCGTTTCCGAGCAACAGTAAGATATCTTAGTGTTATTTCTGGGATTAGATATTTTACTGTTGCTCAGAGGCTAAGTTATAGGAAATGATGTTCGTAACTTTATGATTAATATGTTCTAATAAACATTCTATCCTGCCTTCTATCTCTTGAAGTAATATCACACGCATTAGCATATGAGTTCTTATCAATGATAATGGAAATGACGGTTTAACAGGCGCCTAAATTACAGAGCTCGGCCAGAAAATTAACGAATATCTGCATAAGAAAGGTACATATATCAATAATTCATGACTCCATTTGGCTCACGCGAAGAAGGGTATTATCGAAGAAGGTATCTTAATCATAACTAAAGTTATACGAATATAATTATCAAGAGAATGAAAAACTAAAATACTGATTCTTTAACTTAACCTTATTACCATGTGTGAGTTAAATTGGAGTTAATGAATGTGGCCCGAAGTATGATAATCTAAGAACGTGAATACCAATACTCTACGAATGCTAGATGAATAACTTAAGGTCATCTGAACTAAAAGGAATTATTCTATGTATTTGTACGTACGAATTTTCAACGAGCTAAAAAATTCATTTATGGGGCATTTCACAGTACGTGGCTGTTACGGACTCGACACTTCATAAGGATGTTTTAGCCTCCTACTCATGATTAGTGTAAATAATGAAGTTAATTTTTTTTTTGTAAATGATTAGTCCTATGTGTACTTATGTCATAGCACTGAAAAAAGTTTAGATTTGTGTTGAATTTCTAAAGATATAGGAAGACAGATAGTATGTTACGGACCCTACACAAAAAAGACATGGACTTTTTGCTTAAACTATCTTCAAATTTTCAGTGAAAGTAATTACTATTCTTACCTAATGAAGGTTTTCTACTATGTCTCAGTTTATCTATAATACATTTAAGCACAAAAATAATTTTTAAAAAGGTAAAAAATATTTTTACGGAATTATTTTCTAAAGAACTGCACGTTTGAACATGTTACGGACTCTACATATTTGTCACGTTCGAGTATTGTTTGGATTATTGTTTATAGAGTTTATACAACAACAATACACCTCATTGTTCAATAGTTACAATGATAGAATCAACTGTTATGGCTATTTCTTCAACATATATGTGAGGGGCCCACCTGGGAGGGGAGGGGGCATGCCGTAGACTGTGTCATTAAAGTTTTTTTAGGGAGTGTTTTGAGCGGTATTTTTCTCATTTTTGGGGAGAGGTTTTTGATATTACGGGGGAGAGGGGTCTGTGGCATATTTAGGGGAAGTGCACTTAAGCTCTAGGGGGTGGGGGTACCAGATTGAAAGTAGCCTCCTGTTGGAACAGACCAAGTGATATGTTGATTTCTTCTGTCTTGAATTTGATATTAGAAATGATAGGTTTTAATGTAAATTTCACAAACAATTTAGCTTTTATGGTAGAACCTAGGTTATTCGAAGGGATCAATATTGGACCATCTTCGGTAAGTCGAAATTTCTGGGTAAATTTTAAGGGGGGGGGACATTTGAGGAAAAAGATGTTTTTAAAATAAGATTTATTAACAAAATACACATACATAACAGTAAGCAAGATAAAATAAAGGAAAGTTAAAACTTACAAACTATAAAACATAAATTACAAACGTCATAACAAAATATTAAGAAAATCTTGACTATTGTTCAACATGAGTTAGTAGTAAATTCAACACTAAAGAGCGCCAAAGGCACTGTCCGCAGTGTTATTTAATTGGTTTAGTATGGAGTACAAACACAAATATGTATTAAACAGTAATATTTACAAATTCATTTTACACAAGTAATAAATATTTCACACAGAACTATAATTCGACTCCAGAAAAGAAACACAATAACTCGCTTTGAAACATTCAATAGTAATAAAAATACAATACAAAAAGCCAAAACTTTTTAAATTGCATTTTTAAAGGCAAATTAAATTTTCTGTTAATTCAATTTAAAAAGGCAACATTTTTTGCTTCAGGAATCATATATTTTTAAGCAAAAAAATTTTGTTCATTTCCGGTTTAAATAATTGCATTTAATTAACTAAATGTATGATCGGTCATATGCATAGCACGAAAGATCTTATATTTTTGTTTAATGGCCCTAATATTAATGTACTAAATGGCATCTGACATGTCATACTTTGTTCCTTTATTTTAACGTGAAAGTGATTTTTTTTCTTTCTTTTTTTTTCGTTCAATATGTACTGTTATTTTATGCTGAACATTTTTCAAATGTCACACTGAAAATGTACTGAAATTCAGGATCACCAGATCAGTCAACATCTGATAAGATAATAGGGGAAATTGGGACTCGTTAGCCCAACCTTGATAATTTTAATACCTTTTTTTTAAAAAAAATTGACGAGCAACAAAAGGTAGCGCCTATAGTTCTACAATTCCTATAATGAAATCATATCGTGCAGTTACTTTGAACAATCTTCACAAACTGTTATTTTTGCAGTGCTATTTTTGATTGATTAACTTTCATAGCTAAGCAACTTTATTTTTTAAAATGGTTTTCATAAAGAATGAAGCAATAAATTGAATTCCTCTCCTAAAATAAAGTTTTTTAGGTTCTTAAGTATTAGCAGTTTATTTTTTGTTGCAGGCAAAAAATCAGGACAACTTATTTTAGACCAAGAACCTGGGGTATGTTGGTTCACTTTCAGAAAACCCACAAAAACATTTAGAACAATTAAAAAAGCAATACTTCACTATTAGCAATAGTGAAGTTGCTAAAAATAAAAACACAAATTGCGCTGATTCTTGAAAAAGAGTAACAGTAGATGTTAGTCAGTTTTCATTATATTGTTTTTTAAACTTTGGTTTTTGATTCTAATCACAAAACATTTGTTTGGTACAAATGTTGGATAATATTTAACATTAAAATTGTAATAGAAGTTGTTTTTGTAATGTGGGGACTCCGGGACTGTGGCAGGTTGGTTCACTTCACAAAGTTCTCTTAAAATATTGATGGGGGAATAGGTTATGAATTGAAAATTTTCTGGGATGATGAGAAATATTTAACTCACGGTAGAAAATAAAACTACAAATTGAATTTTATGATAAGGTAAAAAAAAAAAAAGAAGAAATGTAGAGAGCCAGACCAATGTGCCCTGACTCCCCCTATACACTTACTTGTTCAGTCAAAATTCTTCTGAAAGTCAAAGTTTTTTTAAAGTATAAGTTGTAATTCCCTTTAAAGGGCTACTTTTATTCTTTTTTTTCTATGCAAGCTGTTCAAGCATTTTGGTAAAGAAAGAGCTGTGTTGAAACAGTTGCCAAATGTAGAGTCCGTAACCAAATTTAGAAAATTAATAAAAAATACCGAATTTAAATATTCATGAAACTTATTTTAGAATACTGTAACACCATAGGTGAAATTAGAAAATATTCAATTTAGTGATATAAAATGCATAAATAAAAATTCTAACAAAACTTTTCTTCTAATTATTGTTACGGACTCTACAATCACCATTTTCAAAACTTATAATTTTTTAACGAATGCACTTTTTGATTAAAATTATTCTATGTATTAGAGATAATCTTTCACTTCATTTGTGCCAAGAACCAGTTTTGGCTTGAAATTCATTTCAAGTCACTCTTGAAGAAAAATTCAATGTAGAGTTCGCAACGATAAAAGTTGTATTTTTGATGTTTTGATTGCGTTTACATGTATAATATGAAGTAAATAAAGAAAAAAATATGACCTATATGTCGTTTGGAATGTGCTTTTTCAATATATATAAAAATTTTAACCTTTTAATGAGTTTTGTTACGGACACCCCTATGTCACAAATACCGTGAAATGCCCCTAATACAATTAGGAAAAACATTGATCAATGTCAATATAAAATTTGAAAATTTTTTTGTTTAATTTGAATTTATTTACATAATTGAAACGAAGCAAAAAAGGTAATATTAAGTACCGAAGATCAATTATTTGATAAGAAACCTGTTTGATATCACCTTAAAAACCTGTTATGCTCGATTTGTTCTGAGAAAATGTAGCCATGTGCATTAAAATTAAAAACTTAGAGCTACGTTATTGGACGTATATCAAATCAAACATGCAAATATTTTGAATAAATTACTTAAAAAAACCAAAATGTTACTTACAACTTGCTAGCACCATTGGCTTTCTTCTTTTTAGGGCACGTCACCATGTCTTGGAAAAGTTCTGATGTTACAGAGTTCCTCCCACTTCTGGTAGCCTTATTGTAAGAATCCGTCAGCGACAGGACATTATCCGGCATTTCCGGATCAGTATCGTAACCGTGCCCTAGCAGCCATTCGGATATCATTTCGGGGGTAGCATTATTTAGAAACCACTGACGTGCAAACCTGGAATGGTCGGTTAAGTACTGCCCCACGGATGACTCGCGAAGGTGTTCCGTCGTGGTCTTACGGAAGAGAAGTTCATTGCTGGAGTCTTCTTGCACGATATCGAGCTCAGTCATCATGCTCTGAAGAACTGAAAATGAAAAGAAATATTTAAGAAGACTTTTAAAAACACACTGAAGTTGCTAGTTTTGTTTAAAATTTTTTTAGTACAGCCCTAGTAGAAATCAATCTAGGCAGATCTTTTTGCCAATACATTGACTGTGGTGTAATATATGGTAAGTTGTATTTCAGCAATCATATCTTTCCAAGTGAAGTTCACTGTTACTGAATTCAAACTACAGTTTGCTTTTCGCGATCAAACAGTTGGAAAAGGTTAATTACTACAGCGAAGGCAAACCTAACCTGGCAACATTGTAAAACAGTTTCGCAGATATTAACCAAGCTGGATTAACGCTGCCAGGTCAGTTTGCTACAACTATAGTCTTTTGCGCGATATTGACTGCACATCGACTACTATGCGCGATATCGACGATCTACAGACTATTTGAAGAACTGAAGCTGAAAAAGGGCATTGTGGAAGAGAAGTTAATTTTCGGATTCTTCTTACACGATATCAAATTTAGTCGTGGTGCTTTTAAGATGTTATGGGATTCCGTAATACTAACCGGGTTCGATTTTACCATCACTTCATCTATATATATGGACTCGTGTTTGAATTTATACTTCACCCCCCCTCAAAATAATAATAACGACTTTTAATGAAAACATCATCTCACAATAAAAGGTTAATGCGTTTAGTTTATTCTTTTTCTGAGCTATTCCATTTTTTTTCCACATTTCATTAACATTTGCATTGTTTTGTACTGCAGTTTCATATCACACGCATTGCTGTTTCTTTTTTTTTTGTTCACTTGTATTTAATTATAATGATGTTAGGTAAAATTTCAGAAAAAATTGTGAATTATAATTTAGTTTCTATGAATTCTTTCAATTTATGTATATAAGGATAATTTTGGACATTACTGTATATAGTAGGGCTGGGAGATGTATCGATGCAGCGCAAAAAAAAAAAAAAAAAAAAAAAAAACGATGTACATCCTTCATCATCCTACATCATTAAACTGGATTAGAATTTTTCTCTAAACCGATGCATCGATATCGCACCGATTACAAACTCAAGCACCATTGTACAGACACCGGTCTACGATCGTTGCCCTTTTAATCTCTTCACTGCCTCAAAGCGCGAGTGGAAGCAGGGACGTCCCGATAGGAGGTCACGGGAGGTCACTGTGACCAACAAAAAATGTTCTTAGTCGACATTTTTTTCTGACACTTCGGTAAATTTAGAGATTGCACTGCGAAATTGTTTTTTATTTTTAAATATTGATGTTTAATGCACCTTCTGATTAGATACCTGTTTGTGTTCATGTTCGTATTTTATCATTCGGTAAAATTCAGAGTACCATTCGACAATTGAAAAATTAGCCCATTCCCAAGCATTTTAAGTGCGGGCTCATCTGTGTCGAAGTATCATAAGCAAACATCGAACCTCACTTTTCCTAAGACTTGCAGATAATGTTTTTTTTTTTTTTTGTTTTTTTTTTTAAGCTCTTAACAAAGTTTATCATATAATTCCTCACCAAAATAAAACAAAACAAAAAGAAAAAAAGCAATCCTTAAATTGCAAAACAGCAGCTAGTATTGCATGTATTGCACTTTTTTTTTTTTTTTGGAAATATCTAGTTGATGTTAGAATTTGTTTGTAGTATTTATATTTTTTCATTTTGAAAATATTTTGTTAAATTTAAACAAGCAGTTATAAATAAAGCTCTTAATTATTATTTATTATTTTTTTTTACATCGCTCTCTATGTAAGGTTGGCGATGCACCACAATGTAGAAATTCCTATATCGCTCACTCATAGTATATAGAGACTACAAAGGAGTGAGAACCTTCAAAAAAGATCCAGAATAAAAGCACTTGAGCTAACTCTTAAGCATCATGAACATTCAACAAAATCAGAACTGGAATCTGAATAAAGAAGTTCATTTCTTATTAAAACTTAAACATTCTGTAAAATTATTACACTACTCAGTAACGTATATTAGTTTTAAATAACTTTAAATGTGTGAAAGAAATGCTTTCGGTGTTAAAAATGCCATATCGTATGAAAAAAGTTCTTAAAATAACACTGAAACATTGTAATTTAAGAAGTTTAGTTAATCAAAAATATGTCACAGTTTATCAAAATTCTTTAACTTTAATTACAAAAAAAAAAAAAAACAGTATAAAGCAATTTTATTTTTCGAATTATATTTTAAACTTCATTGAGATAAAAAAAATTTTCTCTTGTGTGTGCTGTAGTTGTGGGAAAAAAAAGTTTGTGGTACTAATCTAACGCTTTGGAAAAGAGGGCTATAAATAAATGTGGTTTGAAGCTAATTTATATTACATTTGCATTGTTTTTACAATAAAAATTGAATATTTCGTGGGCCAGCGTACCACAGCGTTTTTCCCTCAACTACTGCACTATTTATTATAATCGTAATAATTTTATGGTGATTCAAAGGATTAACGTAGGATTACAAGCAACAAACAAGGATTAAGGTAGTTATCACAGATACAGTATAAAGTAATATGAAGAAAGAACAGTTTGAATACGTTTAAATAAGAATAAAGTTAAACTTTTATAAACACCAAATCTCCTATTCTAGAAATATTTCTTTTTAAAGGTTTAGCTATATTTTAAAACCAAGTTTGATACATAGTCTGTTTTAGATGGGTTTCATGAAAAATGAAAAATTCATATAACTGTAGCTCATATTATGATTCAGTTATCTAAGGAAAATAATTTCAAATAATTATAACGGTACACTTTTTAAAAAATATGTTTCATTTTTCTCTTGTATTAAGAATGTATTAAAATGAGATTCATAGAATAAGATTCAAATACTTTAAGTAACATAAATACTAAGTTTTAACATAGTAAGTTCAAAGCATAATAAGTTTTAACTTAGCAAGTTTGACGCAGATAAAATTTTTAACACAGTAAGTTTGATGCATAGTCAGTTTTAGATAGTATTCATAACAAATAAACATATATATAACTATATCTCATGATATGATTCAGATTTCTTTTAAAATAATTTCAAATAATTACATCAATAAACATTAAATAAATTTATATTTCATCCGTCTCATGTATTAAGAGTGTATAACAGTGAGAGTCATATAAGAACTTTTTTTTTAAAGCTTTAAGTGAGACACATGGTAAGTTTTAACATAGTAATTTTTGTACACAGTAAGTTTTTGATGGGTTTCATGAAAAATAAAAAGGTGCATAACCGTAGCTCATATTATGATTCAGACACATGGAAAATAATTTGAAATAATTACATTAAAAAACTTTTAAAAAAATTACATAGTATCTTTCTCCTGTATTGAAAGCGCATGAAAGTGAGAGTTATAATATAACAATTAAATGCTTTGAACAAGATTTTTCAAAAAATATTGTGACTAATGTAGTCAAAAACATAAAATATAGAAATCAGTGATATATTTCAATAAGAAATCGGTTCAGCTTCAATTTATTTTTGAAAACTATAATTTAAATTGAAATTGATATATCTAAATAAAACAAACCAATTCACGCACATTTAAGCATGCCATCATGCAAAAACTAGCGTTGGCATCGTGCAGACCAATATTTATAAGATGAAGATTAAACGGTGAATAATATTAATATCAGTAATAATATGGAATAGTTGATCACGAGTGGGTACAAAATGACATTGAATGGCAACCTGCTCATTCAGTTTATAGTTTTAAAATTCAGGTCTCGTAGATAATATTTTTCAAAACTTGTCTCAGATTTGGGAGCATTTAAAGTCAATTATTTTTGTCATTGACGTTAATGTTAATTTACTTCACACATTTATATCATAAAAGAATTAAAGTTTTCTCACCAAGCGATAAAAATGGAAGGTTCATTCTACTAGGGTTGTCTGGTTACTCCTTATCTTAATGTTAACCAGTGCTTCGGAAAGCATGTTGATGTTAATGTGGTATAATCTACATTGTTTGTATTCGCCTCAACGATCCTGTCTTTTACCTTCAATGTAGAATACTTACAAAAAACGAGCTAACGTGTGCATCAAATGACTTACTGTTACGCCAATTTAATAATAATAATGCCTTGGAATTAGCAAGAAAGCACTACAAACATTTTCACTCTTAGTTTGTTGGAACCGAAGCCAAAAAAAAAAAAAAAAAAAAAACGTTTTACACAGATTCATTTTCCGATTATTGGCAATTTTACTGTGATTCAATGGGTAACTCTCTAAATATCGCCAATAGTGGTTGAATTAAAACCCGATAAAAAAAAAAGAAACACGCCACATTTGTCGCCAAGCGATATATCGCGAAGTGTCTGCCAAATTATAACACCACTTGAGTTTGCAACGAGAAAACTCTTTGTAATTAACCCGGGGATTGTCAAAAATGGATTTTCAGAACATCCATACGCTCTCAGAAATGTATACACGTGTGGTCGCTTTGAAAAGAAAAAAAAAACTAAACATTTATTCGGGGCTGAGCAACATGGAAAACTTAGGCCGATTTTTGAGTGTTTTTTTTTACTCGAATACAGTACTCCCTTTACTAGGTAAGAGGATGCAAAGAAGGAAAAGAGTACGTCTAGAAACAATTTATAAAATTAATACAGTCCGTAAAACTCTCGTAATATGCATATCCCATATCTCTCTTTATGTGCATAATATAGTAGTATTACAAGGTGGTTTTAAACTTCCAAGCAAAATATATATGGAGGGAATTTTCTATAAAAATGTTTCTTTTGTTTTTTTAATAATTTTTATAAATCGTTATTCATTAATCAATTGATTCATGATTACTTTATTAAAGTTATCAACGAAAATTAATATAAGTATGCTAAAATTGCTAAAGTATTGAACTATATTTTTTAATTATCTTCAACAAATTTTTATAATGAGCTTGTGCTCATCTTACGTCATAAAACATTCATAGGTAAAAAAATGAACGTCTAAAATATTAGAAATACAAAACACTTTGTGTAATTTTATTTTCCATCATTACAAACCAAATGTTTATAATATTTGGTTAGTAATGATGGAAAATTCAGTAATGCTGAATGATTGTAACATTTTAGGTTTTTTCACCTTGCATGATATAAAATATACCTAACTCCGTTAAAATTTTTACATATGTTGAACAAAGGTTCACTTAATGAAAGCATGAAAAGGTCATTTTGTACAATAATGGTAAATCTAGCTCATTATGAGTAAAGATATTAATGACAGTAGCAATATTTTCTGTTTACTCGCATTTTGACATTAAATAACCTAATCAAGAAGAGTTAGATTGACAGTTAGAAAAATGAAGAAAACAAAAGCAGGAAGAATATTGCTTCCTGAATTTCGCATCTTTGGAGTAAAGAAATAGCTTTGTGCAGAAAAGGACAGGAACATATTACAGCGTAAAATTGCAAAATGTTTGCAGCGATCTGAAGACGTCTGTTTCGGGGTTACTAGAAACTCATTTTTCAATTCAAAAGAAGTGATTTTATGGATGAAAAGATATCTGAGAAAAGCTTTTCTCGGATATCTGAAGATTTCAAACTTTTTATTTCATGATTAATGAAGTCTTTAATATTTATATGATAAAAAATTATTTATTATTTACTGCACTGAAACATATCAAACAATGACGGAATCTCAAATGGCAAAAAAGTAAAATAATTATTTAGGTCAACATAATACAGTAGGCATATTTTCTTAGTCATCTATCCCCCCCCCCGCCTTAAAAAAAGACGAAAAGCAATTTAAAATCATGCAAATATTTCGATTTACTTACAACAATTGTCTGGCGAAGCCAAATTTATTTTCTGCCGTCCCACAAAAGACGAAATATCCATGACATGCAGCATTATCTACACAATATCTCTAGTCCTATCCCAAAAAAGCACTACTAACTATTTCCAAATTGAGTTGGTCAGTCGCTCGAAAAGAAGAAAAACCTCGCATCATTACCCACACGAAGGCACTAGAGACTTCACTTGATGACGTCATCGGCATCGTTTGGAAAATAATGTCAAGAACAGAACCCCTTGATGAAGACATTATTATATTGCTGCAGTCAATAGGCGGTCTAGATATTTGAGATCGCGTAATGATGACAGGCCTTTTAGAGCAACAGAACAATGCATTGTGGGCATTTTAAAAGCGGGAGGTTGCGCTATTTTCATTCTCTTTAGTCATGGTGTCATATTTGTTTTCTATATAAGTGATCGATACTATGCTATTATAAGCAATCTTTTTTAAAAGAAGAAAAGTATTCTAATCTATCGAAAACAAATGATTCTTACTGTTTCGTTAACATGTATGCTTGAACGATCTGATTTAACTAATAGAAGATATTTATGAAAGCAATGGTTTTGGAGCAAAGAGTTGATTTGCTTGCTTACCTGGGAGGAGTAAAATTAAAATTTGCTTTTGCTTTGTGAGAGTGGTATACAATTTTTTAACTTTTTATTTTTTATCGCTCCATATTAATCTTTTCAGACGCGAATTTTACTTTAAAGGTAATTTTATCTATTTTGTATTATTTTTTGTTTAACTTCGTCAATAGCCGAAACAAGCAAAGACACTTAATATAAATATGTATTTTTTTTTTCAAATACTTCTACAGTCAAACCCCGACTATATAAGTTATATACAACTGTTTTAACCAGATATTTATTTAACCGACGTCGGCTTCCTTGAATTTTATTTATTTATTTATCTTCGTAAATATAAGTAATATATTTTCATGGACGTTTTTATATTATTTAGCTTAATTTATCAATTTGCTGTTTCATTCTTCCGTTGAAAAAAATGTTATAAATTCTGCTGCTGGATCAGCTGATGAATCAGTAAAAGTATTTTCTTTTCCTACGGGGAATGCTCCAAAAAGTGCACATTTCATTCATTTCAAAAACAGTAAATTTTAAAATAGAAGCAGAGGAAAAAGAAACTCCAACTTTCTCTTAAAGAAAACGAAAATAAACTTTGAAGATAGAAACTCCCCCGGGCATGCTATATCTTCAAACTTCTGAAGCGGCAAGTTCAAAAAGCAAAGACTTTGTCGGCGCATCTTTCCATACTCTGTATTTTTGAATATGTATATAACTATTCTTTGCAATGTTGTTTTTTCAATTTTTTTAATTTTGAAAAATGCATGTTTTCATACAGGAAATTTTCTATTACAAGTACTTTTTACCGAACATTTCGCATTTCTATACAAGGGGTATTTTTAAAATACAATATATATATATATATATATATATATATATATATATATATATATATATATATATATATATATATATATATATATATATATTTATATATATTAACGAAGGTTTTTTTTTTTTGTATTGCGATGCATAATGGTCCCAGTGTACAAACTCAGTGCTCACGTAGGCGTCATTTGGGTTACAAGAAAACATTGGGGAGTTGGAAGGAAACTCTTAAGCACTATTATGGCAATTTTCGAAATTAAACTGCTGGTGAATGAAGACAAAATGACATATAAAAGAAATTTTTGTAGCTTCGCGAACTTTGTAAGCAGTTCTATATACTTCATCATTGCTTAAGGATGACATCGCGAAAAAAAAAAATGTTGTTTAAATTTTAGTGATCTTGCATTTTTTTCGACGAGTCAACGAACGCGAAGTAACTGGTTTAAACAACTCTGTAAAAAAATTGCGTAAAGTAAGTTACTCCATAAAATCGGAGACAGCTTAGCTGCCTCCACTGCTCAGGAGTAACTCAACTGGTGTAAAGTTACACATCGCTTGTGGAAGGTTACACCATGATGATGTAATTATAGCGTATCGTCTCACTCATTTCTGCGTAAGGTTACACCAGAATATTCTGTATGCTTACAGAGACAGCTTGAAATATTACACAATAGCAACAATTAAGCCTTCATCTGACTTTCTTGAACGATTCATCAAGTTCATGATTTTTAATCACAACCAATATACACCTATTATTTATTTATTTTGTAAACAATGTAATGTACAAACAAGACATTTTTATTGCAGTAAGAGAGAAAATGGCCCGATGGGTATCCAAACCTGGAACGCGAATCTCAGACAGGTCACCGAGCAAGAGCTTTTACCGCTCGGCCACCAAGGACGACTTTCGTTTTGTTAATAAGTGTTTACCTGCTCTGAGCCAATTCTGATCTTTACATATGCGTCTTGAATTTTACTAAAACCATAGTGCAAGGTTCCTCCAAAATTTTGAGTTTTTAAAACAATGGTGCTACACACTTCAGAATTCGTGTAACATTACACCAATTATTACTGGTAACATTACACATTTTTTATAGAGTAGTTTTATTTGCCATGTAGAAGGTTACCAAAAACATATATTTATGAATTTCACCATCCCGGCTATTTTCAAAGAGGCATTTAAATGCATTTACCCTAATTGTACTGCGGGAAAAATGGAAAAAACCAATTTTTTCATTTTTTCTATTTTTTTTTCAAAAATAGACTTTTGATGCAATTTCGTGAATATTTTACATAAATTCAACGAACACGTTTTCTTTTTTGTATTATTTTTCTTTTTAAATGATCTCAGACTACATTTGGAGAATTTAGCGGATCCCAGATAGAGGTGTAGAACTTCTTAAGTTTATGAACTGAGTGTGTATACTACGATTATTTACCTACAAGTTTCTAAGCTGATTGTCTATTCTCCAATTATCTTCCTACAAGTTTCTAAACTGATTGTGTGTAATAATATTATCTACCTACCAGTTTCAAAACTGAGTGTGTGTACTCCGATTATCCACCTACAAGTTTCCACAGTGATTGCGTATACTCTGATTATCTACCTACATCCAAGTCATGAGAAAATAATTGGGGGTGTTTCCATTTACCTTCCAGTCTCTAAGGTAAAAGGGATCACGTTGGGATAAATGAAAACATAATTTCATTCTCTGACAGACAACATGAAGTAAAATCTTTCATACCCAGTTATTAGAAATAACAACCTTAGACTCATTGCACAAAATATTGTGTCTAAATTCATACTAAATAAAGGGAGGGATCTAAAGTTGAAACAACATAACTATGTTTTAGTTTCACCAACTGACCCTACGTACATAAAGGGTGTAAGTAAACACGTAAAACGAGAAAATAAATATAACAATGGGCTAGGAACAGCTCACCTAACAGCATGAAAAATATTGAAGCTTGAACAAGCTAAGCTCATCAATAAAAAACATTTGCTATGTGTCAATGTTCTGTTACATAAGAAACATAGTATCATATGTTACATTTTTCTATTTTTAGAAAATGCTGCTGTCTAAAAACCAAAACCCATACATTTATTTTCTTCTATTTTTAAAATATTAACTCCTTTCTTTAAAATAACTGAAAGTAGTTTTAGTTTAAAACTTGACTTTTAGTCCCAAAACAATAAAACAGTGTGTGATTAATTTTTTCATTCATTCTTCTTTTAGATTTTTTTTAAAATTTTTAGTTTGATCAACACGTTTGTTCTCAAAAGAAGGAGAAAATATATTGCTTCTTTCTAAATAAGTAATTGCGCTTGCAAAAATATCATACATTCATTCTTTAAGTTGAAAACAGGACTTGTGATTTTATTTAATGATGTTGACAGCTATATATGGGTAAAGAAATGTGTCATGAACAGAAAATGCGTTTGTAAAGCCTCTCATTTTTATAAAATTTTGTAATTCGTTTGTTCTTTGAAGTACCTGCATTTGCATAGTAAAAAAAAAGGAGATATTTTTGAATTAGACAGTGGAAAAAGATTAAAGAGAAAAACTGCTGTTTCATTAATATTATATTAACTAACTATGTTTCGTTTGAATAAAATTTAAAACATCAAGGACTTTTATGGACGTCATTAATTTTGCTGGAACGTTTTGCAAAAAAAGCAATGTAGAAATGATGAAGTAGTTTAATTTTTTTTGCAAATAATTAAAAATATTCCAAGCATTTTTTGAATCAAACTCTCAGAATATATTACAAAAAGTCTGCAGTTTAAAGGGATGTGTTATTTGAGTTAAGTGCACCTCTCAAGTGCATCACTGCTATGCCAGGATTACTTCTTGAAAATAAAACACGTTATCGCAACAAAAAAAAAGAAAAACAAAGATTTGCTGCATAAGGCAATGTTAACAGTTAAAAATAGAAACAGCAGCTTATAATCTTGGAACATTTTTATGCACGACACCTCATTATACCTCTCAGCGAGCACACAAACGATTGCAAACATCTTAAAGCATAACACTGAGTGAAAGTTAAAGTTCTTTTTTGAGTCAAAGTTAAAGTTCACAATTTTATGGATCCACCACATATGTCTTAAACCATCTTAAATGCATCATAAATATTTGCAAATTAGTTCATAATTAAATAGTTAGAGCCTAAAATAAACATGTGTCGTTCATTATATAATTGGTAGTTTTCGCGATAGAATCATTGCTTCACAGTAACGAGCTTCATTCAAGCATCTAATCTGTTCATTCCATAGATTCCACGTGCACAATTTTCTCCATGAATCAGCAGCTTTAGAAACATTTGCTTTGAAAAAAATTTGTACTTGTTGCAGAGCTTTCGTTGGTGCTGTTATTATTTCAACGGCTTTTACCTTTCAAAAATCATAAAACCGTGATATTGTATCGCACTCTGCCATTCCATGCGAAAACAAAATAAACTGTGCTCCGCAATTAAAATGCCAATGAGGTAGCTCAGTTCATTCGGTTCCTTGTGTCTCATCTTTCCTCTTAAAAAATATATTTACTTCTTTTCAGGAGCTATAGCCGCTAATAAAGTAAGCAAAACTGTGCATTATACTACAATAATTTTCCTTGAGCACTCTTTTATCCTCTGTTTAGCAAATTGCAGTGTGTGTATATCAGCATCCTCTCCAGCTGTCAATGTTGGTATTCTTTTACTCATCCGCAAAGCTTTTGCTTTTAATAATCTTTTTTCTTTTATTCATTTTTCTTTGTTTCTCGTATTTCTTGAAACATTTTCATTGTGTTACGTGCAAACTATACACATCACAGGAATTTTTCTTTGAGGCTCTTCTACTTTGATTTACATTTCCACTGGTTGAATGATCTGCGCTCCCGTTACAATAACAATTGCTAGAACAATATAGTCAAAATACTTATACACACACGCACACACACGTCTGACTACGCTAATGATGCGTAGCAACAACTGGGCTCCATTGCACATTAATATCACACCGTTAGGTATGTTCCCGATTTCGGATTCTCAGGAAAAGCGAGTCTTTTCCTATGGGGTCAGGTCGGGTTTGAACTGTCCTTGTAGCCAAATTTGCCCCAGCCATCTCGGTCATCTAAAACTGGTAAACTGCAAACGCGGTAGACGCGGGGGGCCTTAGAGGTGCAATGCAATGCCATTTAAAAGAATTTCAGATTGAAAGAAAAAATACTCACCCCAAACTAAATCGTGAATCATCTGAAAAGATTTCGTTTCACGGTTTTGTTTGAAAATAATTTTATTCAAGCAGTTTACATCAATCCAAATATCGGTATTGGCCATTGTTATAATGCGTGATTGCTGTTAACCAAAAAAAAAAAAAAAAAAAAAAAAAAAAAACAAATTTGAAATTTGACATCTTGAACTCAAATTATGTTTTTCGCAATTACGAGTGTGTGTGTGTATGTGTGTGTGTGTGTATGTTGGCGTGTGTGTTTGTGTCTGTGTGCAGGCATGAGTGTTTGTGTCTGTGTGCAGGCATGAGTGTTTATGTGCGTGTTTAGGTGTGCATGTGTGTAGGTGTGTGTATGTATGCATGTGTGCGTAGAATATAGACGCATCCTAGAGACGGTTTTCGCTAGAATACCAGCATCGGGAGGAGCTTGTCGACGGTGGTGCTGCTGAGGATGGCGGGGGGAAAATAAAATCATAGGACGCCAAAAACAGTCAAATGAAAACAATAAGCAATAAGATTGCTCAAAAAAATCACCATCTTGAATCTTGTTAGAAATATAATGTGAATGGAATTTTGTGTCAAAATATAAATATAGAATATGAAAACCGAAGAAAAAAAAGTCACATAATTTAACTTGAAAGAAACTTCATGAGTAAAAACTCGGTGAAACAACAATGTATTTTTTTTCTTTTTGAGCATATTTTTCATGGCAGTTATACTATTACATTTTTGTATGATCTAAAAAGTATTAAAAAGAGTTAAATATAAGTTCCTTAAATGTCACTCAATATCCGGCTACTCTAAATGTAAGTGGATTTCAATATAAATTTTTCACAATACATACTTTTCTTACCTAGATCATGTCATTGATATTGAATATTCTGTTGAGCAAAACTGAATGCCCAGTATTACAGTACAAAATATAAATGGAATACAGAATTATCGAATGGAGAAAATACATTGACAACAATATATTCTTTTCTCTGATCGGAATGCATACCATACTTTAAATAATTCTCCTTTTCCCGTTTCAAAATTCTTCAGTTTTACGTGCAACCCATTGAGAATAGAATGTCCATGTTTTGCAGGGTATAAGAATAAAATATTGAATTTCTTTCGTAAAGGATTTTCAATCGAACATTTCTAGAAGCCATGTTTGAAATCTTGTTACTTTCTTCTGAATCATATTTTTAGATTGTTCATAGGAAGATTTTTTCAATCTTGTAACCTATTTCTGACTATATTGCATATAACTTAAGCGGATGAAAAGCGTAATCTCTAAAGTCCCCCCCCCCCCCAATATTTTTTGGAATGCATGAGCAATATTCTCAAAAGTTGAGTCTAGGAATAGTAAAGTTGTCATGTGCTACGCAATGAAGTCGTTTACTGAACGAAATGGTAATAAAGTTCGGAGTTATATTTATTATTCTAAAACCAGAATGAGATACAGGGAAAAAGTCAATTAAAAATATGTTCAGTGTTTTCAATTTAATACAGGAAAAAAAAACGTTTTTGCGCACAAAACTCACGCAATGAAAAGCAAAAAAAAGCACACTTTTTCTCTTCACGCAAGCTGCACTTGCTAATCCCGTCCATAATAATCAAAACTAACTAACAGTTTTTTTCCCTATATAATGTCAAATTTGTCACACTTGCGTAAGGAAAATAAAATGTGAAGAACAATTATCTCACGTTAAACTGGATAGCATTAATAGGTGATTTTCATTTTGGGATAGGAATGAAATTTCGCATGCATAAATGGGGTCATTTTAAACATAATCACAAAAGACAAATTCAAGTTCTCAAAATTAGAAATAAATAACTACATGCAATGTAACAGACAGCCCGGTTGTCACATCCTCAAACTGCAGTTTAGTTCTTATTAGAACTCCTCAATCTAGCATAGTGATTGATAGAGCCGGAGGCAGATGTCTTCTCATTGAAGCCGAGAGTGCCAACAAACTGGTAGATAGAGTGAATCCATCTCACCAACGAGCATCCGCAGTATGGTGCGGTTCAACTCCTGAATTGAAGGCAAAGCTTGGGTATTTATTGCATGTTTATGGGGAGAGCTGTCTGGTGTATTGCATGTAGTTCTGCCTTAGCCCTTGCTTGGGGCGGTAACTTACTGCTATAAATCCATTCTAGATTTAATGCTCAAAATGGTGTATTTAAAAGCAAATACAGATCTTGACACAAGACTGAACTTCCTCAAGGCATAAGTTGCGTGTAACAATGCCGAAGTACCTGCAATGTTTGTGGAGAGGCTGCATACAGTCAGTGCTTTTTGAACCCTTGCAGAGAAAGGGTCGATGGATTCATGTCAGGTGAAAATGGTTTTCTTTCTTTATTTATTTAATGATGTTGAATAGGTTTTTAGTTTAGTTTTCCTCCGTATCTCTTACCATGTTTTTAGATACTGACACTAACTGCGAATTTTGCGGACAAGTGGCGCTGGAAGCATTTTCACTTCATAACGCATGGAAATTTTAGTATAAATCGAAACGAATTTTATGATTGAAGGTCTTGTAGTTCAAAAATTACTGCAGTAACAACGGACTTAGCGAACACACTGCAGAAAAAATATCTAGGCGGATAATTCCTTCAGACCGAGAGAAAAAAAATACGAGTATGGGTCATTTCGCGTCAAATCGTCTAATGTCATGTGCCGTCATGCCTCCGATTTTGTCCATTATTTTTTTACAAATAGATATCTATGAGAAAAGCCAATTTTTTGTTTTTTAGATTTTTAGTATAAACATTACGTTTTAAAGATATTTTTTCAAAAATGCGATTTTTGATTATTTTTCGGAGTCACCGTTTTGGCATGACTTTAGAAAATCTCTCTAGTTTCTATATTTTTCAACAATTAAGCTGAATTTCATATCAATTTCATGCTAATACTTCTCTCTTTCAGTGTGAATGACAGAAAGTGTTTTGTGAATAGTTGGGTGCTTCCACTCTTTATCTGAAGTCAGTTTTTATGTTTTTCAAATCGGGAGATTAAATAAGTAATATCTCCGGAGTAGCTACTATGATCTGCATCAAATATTTTTTGTAGCGAATTTAAGTCATTTTTCTTGCTATGTAGAAAAAATTAGGAGTTTTTTTTTTTTGTGTTTTGGAATTAAAAAAATAAAGTTTATTTTGCAGAAAATACAAGTTTTCCATTACTTTAAATCTCTTTTATGCTTAGAAAAGCTCAAAAACTTTTCGTTTCAATTAATACTGGACAGTTAAAGGAAAAAAAATGATTTGTATCAATAATTAATCGCTAAAAACTTGTTCACTTTGGAAAAGAATTGAGCAAAAACCTCCGACCTCAGATGAACTGAAAATCTAGGGTACTAACTTTTTATTTAGTCATAAAAGAAGGTGTATAAGGTATGTGAACTCTCTCAGGAACAAATTTCAATAGAAACCACTCTAAAAACGGGTCGGGGTCTCCTTCAGTCATTCTAGGTATACAGAAAATGATAGTCCTTCTAGTGTTAATCAACATTTAAAAATAAAAAAATCTGATAAACATATCATTAACGTCCGACATACGCGTAAACTGATGCATACAGTTTTATATAAGCTAGTAGTTTTAATTGCAATTCAGAAGAGACGAATGTATTTATTAAGTTGAAAAATTGGGAGATTTAGAAGAAAACAGAATTACCTCTACACACATTTATACTATTGAAAACATTCTGAACCAAACAACGAATTTTTCTTTGACGTTTAAGATTTTACAATCTTTGTCGGACTGTGTATGTAAAGGGTCTTTCAATAAGAGCGGGCAGATCTTAAAATGTAACAAAACAAGCGGTGTGTGAGGTATAAACGAAATTATTTTTTTATTTAAATGGTCAATGCAGGCCATTTTGTAGGGAATATAACATTGTTAAATTATTTAACGCAGCTTCTTATGATGGCATGGATCTAAATGATCTTATTTTCAATGACTCTGTTGCAAAACACCGGCACAAGTTGAGCGACGATCTTGGTTATGTTGCCTTTAAGTGCATTGCAGTTTATTTGTATAGACCTGTGGCTTGAGGAAACCATACAGGAAAACAATATTGCTAGGTCAAATTGCAAGATCTTTGTGGCTAATTCACGTCACCTCTGTGAGAGATAACCATTCCCGCAAACTGTTCGTGCAGAATGTGCACCGTAGGGTTCACTGTATGGCACATAGCACCTTCCAGATGGAACCACAGGTTGTCAATGCTCATAACGCTCAGTTTAGGCCAAAAGATATCGGTTGTCATCGTTCTTCAGTGCTCAATGTCACCGGTGATGGCCTCATCAACTTCTTTATCAAAAAAGTTTGGAACAATGATGCTTACTGCCCAAAATCCGCAACAAAGAGTAACTCTTTGTAAATTCATTGTCACCAGATGAACCTCGTGTCATTTAGCATCAACCCATATACAGCTGTGAAGGGCTATCACATCTGCCGTAAAATGGATGAAATGCGTGCAACGATTGCAAAAACGAACACTTAGTTTGATATCAATGTTTTATCATTCAGACGTGCTGCTCATTCGTGTAACCTGCCACAGTGATTTAGCTTGAGTGATTGAATAATAAAATGCAAGTAAAAAAAAACCACCAAACAACAAACGTTTCCGCTACAGTCACCCAATATCTAGCCTACCCAATTGAAAGACTTTAAACGAAATCCTAACAAACAGTATTACATAAACACATGTTTATCTATACTAATAATATAAAGCTCTAGAGTTTGTTTGTTTCAACGCGCTAGTTTTAGAAAGTACTGGTTTGAACTGAAAAATTCTTTTTTTGTTGAATAGTCCATTCATTGAGGAAGGCTATAGGCTATATAACATCACGCTATGACTAATAGGAGTGGAGTAGCAATAAAAAATGTTATGAAAACGGGAAACTATACTATCATATAAAATGCTTGGAACTTAGGATATGCGTAGCCACGGTGGCTCGGCCTGAAAATGTGGGCTTCGCGATCCAGTGGGTGTAGGTTCGAGTCAGCCGTGAAGCAAATCTCGAGAGTATTTTTCAGAGAAAATCCTAAACGATGCTAAAAATGATTTGTAAAAAAAAGAATATGTATATACTGTCTGCTCACGAACTCCGCGACTAGCAGCTGCGAACGGTTCCAACTGAAAAAGGGGTTCAGAAGAGACCTGACGCATGCGCGAATTCGAGTAAGGTTTCGCGTTGAACAGTACAAGTCATTCTCTTAAAACGGAGGGGTTTGTTTGTACGCGCTTATCTCTGGATTTACTGGTTCGAATTGAAAAATTCTTCTGGTGTTGAATAGTTCATTTATTGAGGATGGCTATAGGTATAATTTACATTGATATTTTAATTAGAAAAAAGGTTAATCAATGTTTTATGTGTTTTTAGCAGTTTTTAGTACTTTTTACCCCACAGACCCCGTACTAATTGTGCCAGAAAAATATTTGCTATACGAAAATGTTAAAAATTTATTTTTAAGTATGATGAAAAAAACGTTTTTGCAAATAGAGCGATTTTTTTATGCATTTTTGAAAAAATATTTATTTTGCATTTTTCCTTGCTTTAATTTTTTCTAAACTCATCCCGCGAAAAGTATAAAAACCTCTTTAATGAAATGTAACTATTTAATAACAAAGCCGTTTCACCTTCTTCAGAAAAAAAAAGTTTTAAAAAACATGCAATACTTATTTTTTTATTTATTTATTTATTTTTTTAATGCGGAGCACCGCACGATAGCTGCTATAGCACGATAGGAACTATGCCCATCCTACGCTGCTGTGATCGGCGAACAGATTTTTGAATGCGTTTTTTTTCGGTGTTTAGGTACATAATTTGATTTTGAAGGTTTTTTCTATTTGGTTTTGTTTTCCTTATTTCTTCAACGTTTGTTTTTGTTCTTATAGTTATAGATATTTACTTATCTAAGTAAATATGATGTTTCATACTATTCAAATGTGATTGTTCTTGATAACATTTTTACTACAGAATTGTTTATTTGGTGAAACACTTTAAATTGCTGGGGGAAAACCGCTTCACTCGCTAAAGGGCAGGGTTCCGTTATCGTGGTTGCTTGGCGCGTTAAGCGATGAACTATGTAGTTGAAGGATTATTTTGAGTTTTTAAGCTACTGTTAATATTTTTATGTGTTTTGGCAAATGGTTTCAAATTCCAAAAAGACTTTAAAAGGTGTGTACGCATTTTATTTGAAGAAAAAGGATCATTTCACAACAGAAGGGGGGCCGGGGGGGGCGTTATTTTTTTTGTTCATGAACTTCCTTTTTCTTCTTAGCACGAGCATCGCCATGCGGGTACTGCTAGTATAATATATAGCAAATATTATAGTATATAGAATATAGTAGATGTAGTTATATAATTGAAGAAGCTGGCAAAATTTCCCAGGTCTTCCCTATCAATTGGCAACACTCGACAAATATTTTTAAATTTCAATTAAATACAGAGTAACATCTGACGATACCTTAAACATTGTATATAGATCAAAACACATTAGTAATTTTTTGCAATCAATCAATCAATCACTCAATCAATAAATAAATTAATCAATATATATATATATATATATATATATATATATATATATATATATATATATATATATATATATATATATATATATATATATATATACACTGGTGTGCAAAAATTAAGGACGAAGTCGAAAAATTAGCATATCAGCTGAACGAAGAGGCAGAGCGGACAGAAAGACCAATAAGGAGAATAAATATGATGTACGGTAGCACATGCGCAGATATGCAGGCAGACGTAATGGGGGAGTGTCTGAGTAGTAAAAAGCATGTTGTCGGTGTAAGATCAGTATTTCTGGCAAAGAGATTGCACGCCGTTAAAATCACACCGAGTTGCTGCCTCAGCGAGAAATGGCGAATAATCAATTTGTTAGACGACATCTGTACGCTTTTACCCGAGGTCGAATCCTCGGGAAGCTGGAGGGAGGCCGCAGGGTGACAAGTGTGGCTGCAGAGTTCGAAACTGCTCACAGCATCGTTTCACGACTTTGGAGACAATTTCAAACTACAGGAACAGCTATCCGGGGGTTCAGTAGTGGTCGTCCACGAGGAACCACACCCGCAGATGACCGGTGTATTGTCTTACAGGCCAGAAGAAACAGGCGGCTGACAGCGGGAGAAATCGCTAGACACACGACACAGGCGACTGGACGACCGATATCGCGTTTTACCGTGGCCAGAAGACTGCACGGTGGTGGTCTGTTTTCACGACGCCCTGTACGGTGTGTACCTCTAACGCCTGCCCATCAGAGAAGACGTTCTCTGTGGTGCCGGGAACACCGGAATTGGAGAGACAATGAATGGGGACGAGTACTCTTTACAGATGAGAGCAGATTCAGTCTGAGTAGCGATTCTCATCACATACTCATCCGGAGAGAGCAGGAAAGCCGCAATCATCCCTCGAACATCATTGAAAGGGACAGGTATGGAGGTCTTTTGGTTAGGCATCATGCTTGGTAGTCGTACAGACCTTCACATCTTCGACACAGGTTCAGTCAACGGGACCCGTTATTGTAACGAGATTCTTCTTCCATATGTGCGTCTTTTTAGAGGCGCTATAGGTCCGCAGTTCCTTTTCATGGACGACAATGCACCATATCATCGCACAGTAGCTGCCGAACAGCTCTTAGAGAGTGACCATAAGATAGTCATTCAGTAAAATATTCGTTTTTTTACAATTAACTGTTTTTTGCGTTATGCGAGATACGGCATACATGCACACAAACAGAGGTCACGACAAAGCACCAAAATAGACCCAAAATGAATTTTACAGTGGAAAATATTTCCGGACGTGTTTGTATTCAAATACGTGTAACAATTCATATTTTAGAAACATTGCGCATTAATATTGCAATAGCAAATGCAGGGGTGGATCAGACAAAAGTTTTTGGGAGGGTGGAAATTCTCAATTTTCCAAATAGAACTCCAAATTCTGCCAAATGTTAAAATACGGGTTTGTGCGCTGAAGTACAGCTAGTTAAAAGAGACAATCGGGCATATAAAAGCTGTAACGTTGCAATTATGTCACAAAATTTGTCGAACAAGGACATTTTGTGGAGATAACATCGACCTCCTGTGAACCCAAAGCGAATGTACAAATTAGTGTCAACATTTATCACCAGTATACTCCTTTTATTAACTTTTAAGCGGATTGTTCTTAAACTATGACGTATATTTTTGCTATTAAGTTATACCACATCCCTTACGGGCCAAACTGTTTTCTTACGTTTAAGGCTTTTATGAAACGTTTCATAAAAAAAGACTTTTTGCTTCCAGCCTTTTATTTCTGTAACAGTTGATGTCAATAAGTTTCGTTAAAAGCCTTAATCAGGAAAACAAAAATGAAAATATGAACAAGAGATATATGTTTTTCTGACAGAGAAACAGGCTGTCCGATTACACTTTTACCCAAGGCAACGTCTGCAAATAGTAATAGTTTTAGATAATTTACTGTAAGTGTAGCCTCAAAAGTCATGATGTTCATCTAAAAGCTTTTTATTGTATTTATTATGCCTTTACCTTACGAATTTGTGTACAAATTATGAAAAACCTGGAAACACGAATGTTGTTACTATTTTGATGGGCATAAAATGCCACCAAAAATCGAGAGCTCTATTTTTTTCCAAAAAACATCTTTTCTCTCCTTTTATGACCAGTTTTTCGACACCTATATTAACCTCTTTTTTTACTAAGGAGGTCAAGATCAATACTTATAATTTTTTCTTCATTTAAAGCCGACATAGAAGCATGCACATATTATGCTATGGTAAAAAAATGAGCCTAAATGTACTGAACTCAAATTAAAAAAAAAGTCATAAAGCAGCATTGTGATACATTTTCTTTCTCCTCCCCCCCCCCTTTTTTTGAAAAATAGCGTCACGTTGGACCCGTCGGTCAGGGTTGCATCCATGGTGCCATTTCTTTCTACTACCCTTATAGTTATTTTAATGCGTCATAAGTAGTTCATATGTAAGAACAGACTCATTATGCAAAAAAAAAAAAAAAAAAGAAAGAAAGAAAGAAAACTTTGTTTTATACCCTTAAGTAACCGAAATATCACTGTTTGAAGTAAGAGCTTCAGTTACAGTCAATATTTTTTGCTTTTACTTTATCTTGGGAAGGAAAATAACTGTATAATCTTCAAATAATCACTCGAATCGATTTAATGTTTATTTTTTTTTCTTTTAATTTGTAAAGTTTAAAAAAAAAAGTCTGGATCTTACCAAAAGTTGGTAACAAACGTTCAAGTACATTACATGAATGATTGAAACACTAAGCTTATTCTTAATCATTAAAGTTTTCTTTAAAATTAACTCTAATTTACCGCAACAACAAATGAAGATCCTATTTCAATTTTCTGATTACAGCCAAAAAATATGTACAGCAAGACACCATACAGGTTTTACATACGGAATTTCAGCAATCTACGGCTTACCGTTTTTGAGTAATGCAAGATAAACACACATGCGAAAAAAACCTACCCAAATATAGACAGTACGAAAAAAAAAAACTTGTTACAATGAAGTTGATGATGGTTTGGGTTTAGGCGCTGGTGCTTACGAAAAAAAGCACGGGTCAAACCCGACTCCAGTAGATGAAATTTTTCAAGATGCAGAAAATCGCCAGCGTCCATGTAGTATGTTGTATATGAAAAACCCTTTGAGTATTCAATTGGTTTGAATACTGTCAGCAAAATTAAACTTTTAGTGCAGTTTCGCATCTTGAGAGCCCTCATGCCACCATCCGTTGGGAAGTTGGGTATAAAAGTTCTGGAGTGGTAAAGCCTATTCGCCGTTTTTGTTGCCTCATATGTAACACAATCGGTCCGAAATTGGTGAATAACTAATATTCAGCTTCCATTACAAAACAAACAAACGAACAAGTCGAAATTCGTCCTGAGATGAATATAAAATTTAGATTTAGGTAAAAATCTGAACGAGAAATTTGTCGCTAATAAAATATTTCCCTTGCTTCATACCAGGAAGTTAAAACTGTGTGCACTCTTTAATAAGAACTTTCCGCATATCACATAAACATGAGATACGTTACTTGATTATTAACGAGACAAAACATTGACTTAACTTACAGCAAGGTATCTTTCATCAGTTTATTATATCATCGTCGAAATGACAAAGTGCTTCATTCTTTTGCGATCAAGTAACGTAAACTGGAGCCGGTGTAGTGACATGCGCCATTTTGTTTCATTTCGTATTCAAAGCAGCACTGCATGGTTAACAATTCGACACGGCATCGTCGATTATGCATATTTTAGATATAAATGCCCAAGTTATTTCACTTGCGATGCTAATACCGAAAGCAAATCATTTATATGTTAAGTAAGAAGAAGACTTATGTGTATTTCGTTATTTTTTGATTTTTTTAAAAATTGTCGTTATGAAAAAAAAAAAACCAGTACGTATTCTCGAAATACTTGAAATAACTTTTTGATTAACGTTGGAGAACAGCTATTTGGCACAGTATATCTGAAATCGGAATTTTGTTTCTGACTAATTTACGATCGTTTAGTCCAAAAATGATCTTAACTTTGGTTTACCACGTCAAGGTTTTATTTATTTGTATATTTTTTAAAGCGACATATGGATGAATGCGACAAATTCGCAAAATAGGGAATTAAAAAATATATATCTGTACCTCATAACCAGAAGGACGTAAGTCACATTATAAACAGGAAAAATGTTTTTTTTTTTTTTTCTGGCACACACAAAGAATGGGATGCGCGTTCTTTTAACACTCGAAAAAATTAAAAAGGATTTTCTTTCAAAGATATCCGTCCATATGGCTCGATGCAAAATTTACTTCTTCATAAAATGCACTAATAAACGGAAAATCTAAATTTTTAGACGAACGTCTGCCTGGCGCTGAGTTACACATATACAGGCGACAAAAATATTTTAAGGAAAACAACACTAATTAAAACGTCGTATACGCAATATAAAACGAGCTAATGTGTGCATTACATGACTTTATTTTACTCTAATTTATAGTCATTTTCCCATTATTGGCAATTTTAATGTGATTCAATACTTTACTCTCTAAATATCACCACTAGTGACCAAATTAAAATCAGATTTAAAAAAAAAATCGCGAAATTTGTCATCAAGTTGGTGACCAAAAGACTGGCGATATATCGCCAAGTGCCCGCCAAATCATAACACCACTTGTGTATCCATCGAAATTAACAATGATTCCACCCTCCCCCCAAAAAAGGGGCAAAAGACCCATTTAGAAACACCCGAATGCAGCCAAAAAGAGAGGTGCCTAACTAGATCCCACTAGGAGTCTACGTACCACATTTCAACTTTCTAGGACATCCCGTTCTTGAGTTATGTGACATACATACGCACATACGCAAATAGATACATACGTACATACGGACGTCACGAGAAAGTCGTTGTTATTAACTCGCGGAATGTCAAAATGGATATTTCGGGTGTCTATACGTTCTTAGGAACTTATCCGCGTATGGTCGGGTTGAGAAAAAAAAAACTTAACATTAACTCGGGGGTGAGCAAAATGGAAATTAAGGCCGAATTTTGAGTGAAAATTTTTTTGTGAATACACTACTTCCTTTTTTGTAAAAGGAAGTAAAAAGTGCCTCTTTCTTTTCTTTTTGTCTTTTTGACAAGAACTGAGATATTTTATATTAATTCTGAACTGATTTTTTCTCGTTGCAACAGAGTGAATTTAAATTTGCAACAATTAGTAGCAATATTTGGGAGAAAAAGCAGTTTATTTCAATTTTAAAAGGTTTATGTCAACCAATAGAAGATCAGTAGATTTTCTGTTAAACGCGTTCTCCCGCGGAAAATGGTCACACCACATAAAGGTAAGAGTAAAAACTTAGACGTGGCAGAAGAAAACTTACTTCAGTTTTGAAATTAGATGGTCCATCAAGCTCTTAAACCGTTCAAATATGTAACTAGGCTGGAAATGTGTGAGAAATTGTTCCAGTTTTGTTAGAAATTAGTCCAGTTATTTTTCCATACCAAAATAAATATGCTTTACAGCATAGATACCAAAATAAATATATTTCAGTATTTAAAAGGGGACGGTGGACTTTTAAGTTACTTTTTTCTTAGTTTTCACACTCGAGACTTAAGATTTTGTATGCATATGCTTATTTTTTTCCTTTTATTACATAATAAGTCATTTCAAAGAAAAATTGGTATTAATTAGTAAATTCCTTAACAATTAAATTTTTAAGATTTTTTTAAAAAGCTTCGTTAAAAATTCTTCTAAGTTTCTCCTGCTAGTAATTTTTAGTCAATTTTTTAAAACCTTTCTAAAGTTAGGCTCTATAATGCATACCAAGTTTTATTATTTGATAAAACATGAGGCTAAATTTTGAATTTCATGTACTTTGAGCGAAAATTGTGTCGCATGGAGCATTTTTTAGTTATGAAAATCGAGAAAATTTCGTTTCGAGTAAAATGCAATTCTAATTTTGCACTTTCCTTTAAAATTTACTTTGCAAAACCTCTTTTTCAGTGTTTTTATTTGTCATTGAAGCATGTTTTATTACAAGAACAATATTTATAATAATATTTTAACTAAAAAAAATAGGAAAGATTATAAAATTTTAACTTTTTCTGCCTTGTTTACATCGAAACAGCCAAGTTTGACATGAGTATCTCATGAAAAATCATTTTTTGAGCAAACTTTAAGCAGTCGTAACTTTGGTAAAAAATGCTTAATCGCTAAGCGGTTTTTTGAGTTAGGAAGAGAAATGTTTGAAGTACAACAAAACATAAAAATAAAAATTTTGACTTTTTAGTCGATTTTCGCCGAATTCAAGATCTACTTCCCCTTAAATAAAAAATACCATAATGAATAAATTTTAGTAGTTACAGTATATATATCAAAATAAACTTATTTCAGCATTTGCAGCATAAATCCTAAAGTAAATCTATTTCAGAGCGATAACTGAAAATGAGTAATGACATTACTTCAAAGGGTTAATTGTTAGAAACATAAAGGTTTCCTCACATTTCTGGTTTCCTTGATCGGTGTTAACTCTCTATTAGCTGGGAGATTTTGTCATCATCAATGCATGAAAGATACAAGAGGAAGTTCAGTTAAATCAATCTTGAATACATTCTTAAATACATTTCGTTTAAAAGAGCATAAAAATTATGTGAGAAAACAACAATTCAATAACTTACTCAAAACTGCTGGGACTCAAATCACTCCTTTGTTTTCAGCTTATTTTAAAATGTCCAGAAATGCCCAAATTAATCAGATCTTGATTTTTGGGAGTCTTTCCACATTCTGAAGAATCGTTCTCATCCAGTTAGCGATCTTAAAGCCATTCCGTATTTTTCTGCAGTGTGACATCCATTCATTAATTGGGGTAGTCTTTTTTCGCAATCTTCTTTGATCTCATATTTTTTTCTCCGTTGTGTTGTAGGTGGTTATTGTAAAATTCTTTCTTTGGTACTTTTTTCTGTCGTTAAGTTTCCATTTCATTTTTTATTTTGTAATTATTTAACTTTTTGTTGTTTTCCAACTTCTTTCTGTTTTCCGGGATTATGTTTATTCTTCCTTCACTAAATATGGCAGTTGATTCGCAGCAAAAATTTTTCGGACATAAATTTATTGCTATTTTATAAATAAGCGGTTTCATTTTTACAGCAAAATGTATCTTATGGGTCTTTTTGCTGAAATTTTTTGCTAAACGGTTTTCTCTGGTAGGGAATAAGGCAATAAATTCTGACTTTGATTTCCATTTTGTCTTATTTTGCTTTTGTTAATTGTTTATTCTGATATTTAAGCTGTCTGCTGTCCCTTTACATTGCTCTTACTTCTGTCTTTACATCTAGAAGCTCACACATTTGAACTGAAAAACGGGTTCCTTGAAACCCCGAAACACGTGTATTCTGAAATCTGTTTATTTGTGACAAACAACATTGGATACTCCGTGTTATACCTCGGCACAAAGGTATTTATTTATTACTTAAGAACAACTGAGTTTAAAATTAGATAGTTAAAAATTATTATAGAGTTTTTATTTTTAGTCAACTCCGTTGCCAAAAAGAAAAAAAAAAGGAAAAAATCTGAATATTTTCACATTGGTTTGTAGTAGCTAAAAATGGTAGAAAATGAATTACTGATAATGCAAATGTGAAACAATATGTTTATTTATTATTTTGCTCTGTCTAACGCTCCTTTTATGATAGTTTATCAAACGAAAGACATATAAAGCACTTAGAAGCAAAGGGGTGTAAAATCCGAGATTAAAACTGTGGGAAAAACTAGTACTAACTGTAAAAGAACCTCTCCTCTAATTTGGGACAAGATATGGTACTAGTATTCCCGGTAGACGCTGATATGCAGCAAGATTTAGAAATACTTCTTAATGAAAAGCTGTCTAGTATTTGAAATTTAAATGTTTTACTCAAAACTTAAAGAATTCCACTTACAATCCCTTTGATTCTCACTGCTTTAGATTACATGTAGCGAAAATTTTAATTAAACTTCCGACACCAGCAACTCAATATATTTTCATATAATACTTTCGAGCATAGGAAGTCATGAAGTCCAGTACAAGAATGAAGAAACTCCAAGAGGGGGGAGACCTTGAAAAAAAAAGAAAGAAAGAATCGCTAGCCTTCCGGAGTGTAGAGCAGTTGAATACGTACCCGTTAATCATGTCGACACCTTCGTCATACAAATTGCAGTAGAAGAGCCTACCAGTCCAAATCGATGTAGATGAGCCTGAAAGAGGTCATGCCTTATCACAGGCGGAAGGAAGAGACACCTATAGCTCAAGGTATGTCCATCAGAATACAAGATGGTAAAAAGCAATACCAAGATTTTCAGAGACTTTTTTTCCGACTGGAGCCTGCGCGGTGCTCACAAATTTTTCGCTTGAGCAAAATTTTTATGTTTCGCAGATTAGCAGGGGACACAAGAGGTGTCAAGAGAGAAACCTCTTTGGGAAGAGTGTCAGCATTTCCATTACTCCATAAGCCACAATGACTAGGAATCCACTGTAAACTGATCTCCTTGCCGGATGTTAGCATAATGTTCTTACACTCGAATTTAACGGCGATAGGAAGCAGATTGTAGGATGAAATAATATGGATTGCAGCCTGACAGTCAATGAAGAGCACGACTTTTTCAACATGTATCTCTTAAATCCTTCGAACAGCCATATAAATTGCCAAAACTTCTGCATCCAAAGTGTCTGAATTCGAACTTAATGGTTGTTTAATTTGAAAAAAAAATCGAAAAAGATGCCGTAGCCTTCTTTTCCATAGGTTCGATCAGACGACTCATCGGTGTAAATAGGTACCCATATATCCTCCGAATACCTTTCATGAATTGTGGCAAGAGTCAAATAGGCATCAAATAATTAAAAACAATAAATATTGGTTTGTAATACTCTTTCCTGTTCCATATTTTTCCATGTTGTTTAGAAAAAAATGAAATATTTTGAAACTTTATATGGGTTCAGGCCAGCGAAAAGATTTTAATGTGATGTGCTGTCCTCAGACTAAAAAAGGTTTGGCACCACTGCTTTAAAAGTAAATTTTATGAATCGCTGAATTAAACAGATTCAAAAACGACAAGGTATTTATAAGAAGATGGGGGGGGGATAATAGGGAAATAACTGTTTTAGATATTAAGTTCTAAATCGTTAACCCATCATCTGCATTTAAAAACATAATGAATCCAAAAGCATGTGCTTCTGAACTCCAGAGTTTACATTTTAAAAAATTCAGCACGTATTCCGGCAAAACGTTTTCATCTTCAACTGCTAAAAAATTACCACTGTAGAAAAACACATCGCCTACGTGATTAGTTTTGACTTGATTACTTGGTTTTCCTAGACTAAGTGCCGTAGAGGTCACTTCAACCTTTGGAATTTATATCAACCAACCCTACCTAGCACTATAAAACAGCAAAAACAGCAGTACTAATTCATTTTAAAACTACTTTTATTTTTTGACGAGAAGAGGACACGTAAATTTGGCATGGGTGTTACATAACTTGTTATAAGCATGATAAACATCGTCTCACCTTAGGAAGTTTTTTTTTAAAACAATTAATTTCCTTCAAAAACGAGTAGATTAATGGGGTTAATTTAGGAGATGGTTGTAAATCTAAAGCTTTCTTCACATCTCTCCCATCTAATCAGGAAAAAGTAATTGTTTCCTTTTACTCCTCTGTTCCGCACATAAATTAAAAAAATCTATTTAGAAATAACAGAATTAAATTTCTTATATATCTTAACTTATGAGTTGGACGGAACAGTTTTACATTTCCCGATTTTTAATTTATTTTCGATTACACGTGGGCAAAAATACATTTTGGTGCAGGATTTTATGAAGCTAATTTAATATTATGTACTACAATTTTTTGAATATGGTTTTCGATCATTAGATCCTGTTTAGAAATTATAACGGTTGAATTTTTAATTATTTTGTTGAAACAGGCCTAAACTATACACTAAATTCGAGCTATTGTCTCAACAAGTTCGGTATAAATAAATAAATTAATTTAAAAAAAAAAAAAAAAAAAAAAAAAAAACCGAGCTGATATGTGTATCACATGACTTCCTTTTACTCCAATTTAATGTCATTTTCTCATTATTGGCAGTTTTAATGTGATTCAGTAGTTTACTCTATAAATGTCATCAACACTGGTCAAATTGAAACCAGATTAAAAAAAAAAAAAAAATTTTTAATCGCCAAATTTGTCGGAAAGTTGGCGACAAAACTTGGCAACCAAAAGACTGGCGATATATCGCCAAGTGTCCGCCAAATTATAACACCACTTGAGTTTACATCGAAATTAACAATGATTCCCCCCCCCCCAGAAAGGGACAAAATATCCCCTTTGGAGCATCCGAATGCAACCAAAAAGGGAGGTTCACAACTAGATCCCACTAGGAGTCTAAGTATCAAATTTCAACTTTCTAGGACATTCCGTTCTTGAGTTATGCGACATACATACATCCATGCACACATACGCACATACATACGTACATACAGACGTCACGAGAAAACTCGTTGTAATAAAATCGGGGATTGTGAAAATGGATATTACGGGTGTCTGTACGTTCCGAGGCATATATCCACGTGTGGTCGGGTTGAAAAATAAACTCAACATTCATTCTGGGGTGAGCGAAATGGAAATTAAAAGGCAGATTTTTGAGTGAAATTTTTTTCCCGAATACAATACTTCCTTTTTTGTAAAAGGAAGTAAAAAATAAAAACAGAATCTAAATTTCTTAAAATGAAATAAATTGTATTGTTTCACCTAGAAAACTTCGTTTGCTAGGTATTTTTCAAGGAACTTTCTTCGCGCAGTCTTATGCACTTTCCCTTATAGTCTACGATCCCACTAGACTAGACCTACCCTCATCGAGTTTCCTAAAATTGTTACCATAGATAAAGATTAAAAGTTGTAAATAAAACGGGAAAGTAAGAATTTCTTCCTCTTTCACGTAAAATAAATCAGGGTGTACAGGGGTTGAAAGGTGCCTAAAAATAAGTAATTTACCCTCATCGAGTTCCAAAAATCGTTATTGTATATGAAGAGTAAAAGAGGGAAATAAAACGCTTAAATGAGATTGCCTACCCTTTTCCGGTCCCTAAGCAGGGTTGCCACAGGCTAAAAGATGCCCGAAAATGAGTAATTTCCACTCATCGAGTTTCCAAAAATTGTTGTCGTAAATGAAGAGTAAAAGCTGTAATAAAAACGTCACAGTGAGGTTGTCTACCAGTTGCGTGTAAAGTAAGCAGGGTTGCCAAGGGTTAAAAGGTACCCAAAAATGAGTCATTTACCCTCATAGAGTTTCCAAAAATTGTTGTCATAAAAAGAGTAAAAGCTGCAATGAAAACGCTAAAGTAAGGTTGCCTACCTTGTTTCCGGTCGCTGACCAGGGTCGTCGGGGGAGAAAAGATGCTCAAAAAATGAGTAATTTTACACTCATCAAGTTTCCACATAAGTCATAATAAAAAATGTAGGTAAAAATATTACAAAACCAATAGTATAGGGTTGCCCAAGCAAAAGTGATTTAATCATTAGGCTGCCGTTGTTCCAAGTTTCAATATTGAAGCTGCTTTTTTTTTTGAGCAATCACGATTGCTCATTGTTCTCATTTGACCGTTTTTGGTGTCCGTGCCTTTTTCAGCTTGCACCAGGTGGCCTCTGCAGCACCACCGCCCACCGTCCTCTGCTGACGGCGCGGTGCGGCTGCTCCGGTTTTGAGCTATCCGCTTCTCCTGGTTGGAGGCGTCCATGTCCTACACACACGCACGTTCACACACATACACACACACGACTTCACACACATACACTCACACACTTGCTTATTGTTCTCATTTGACCATTTTTGGTGTCCGTGCCTTTTTCAGCTTGGACCAGTTGGCCTCTGCAGCACCACCGCCCACCCTCCTCTGCAGGCGCGGCTCCGAGCACTGCCTCCTGGAATCCATTTCTCCTGGTCGATGGCGTCCATGTCCTACACACACACACACGCACGCTCATACACGTTCATACACACATACGCTCATACACACACACACACACGCTCATACACACACACGCTCATACACACACACACATACACACCTACACAAGCCTTTACAGACATACACACACGCTCATACACACATACGCTCATACACACACACACATACACACCTACACAAGCCTTTACAGACATACACACACGCCTACGTGCATACACACTGTTCTACGCACATACACAAGCCTACACATGCACACACGCGCGCCTACACACACACAGAAAACTATACACACGTAACCGCCCAGGAGGAGGGGCAGACTTGGGGGGACAGGAGCCGTTTCTAGAAACAATAACCCCCCAATGGGCAGGATCCTGTCGCAACTCGTGATTGCGAAAAACATAATTTGAATTCAAAATTTAATAATTGAAGTTAATTTTCAATTATTTTTTTCTACTTTTTTTTTTTTTTTCCAGTTTGTAACACTAGGTGCAGTTTTGGAATCACTCGAACAACGATATGCTTTACAATTTTTGGATCCTGCTCGTGAAGGATGTTTCAGAGACGTTCCAAATGCTTCAACAGACCTTTAAAGATGGATGTTTGTGAAGAACCTTTGTCGGGAAACGGCAGAAGTACATCCGGGAAGGCCGGTAAGACGTCATTGATTAGCTCCGTTCTGAACGCCGATCAACGACAAGGATTGACGACATCGTGAAGGTTGTGCGGGATAGTTTAAAACTGGACTACCGTTTAAGCATCAGACAAACCCCTGGCACTATGAATATTTCAACATTTGCGGTGCATGGGTTAGTAACTTAATGTTTACAAATGCGGATGGTCTGTGCCAAGCTTCGTGCGAAACGTGATAACGGTGGAACCAAAACTGTGGTTCAAAGCAAGGCCACTATGAATACCAAGCTCCCCCTACTGTCCCAACCTGGATCCATGTGGTTTTAGTGTGTCCTCGTTGGAAGAAAAAGAAATGAAAACATTGGAAGTATGTAGTAAACACTGAAAGATTGAAACCCATGAAACAATGTTCAAAAATAGTTTCACCCTGAACTCTGGCTAAAAAGAGTGAGCTGAACTCGTACTCAATTGGAAGGGAGGACACCCACTTTTTTTTCCCGGCAGTTGTGATCCGCTGCGATGATAAATAACGTCAGAAAAATGCATGTCCATTGCTTTCATAACGCGATCTGTGTATTTTCGCTTTTGAAAATTTTTGATTTCTTCAGTGTGCACTTAAAGAATAAGGAAAAAAATAGCACGTCTCTATGACGTGTGTCAACTTTCAATTTTTAGCACGCATATAAAGAAAATGTATTCGTAGAAAGCAATTGCATTCATAACTTACAAATTGAGTCACGCAAAAAAAAACCGCAAGGTGGAAAAAACCCATAGATTTTCAAAAATCTAATAGAAATAATAGACAACATAACTGCTGTTACATAAAATGTGAACACAAGACTACAAAAAAAAAAAGGCAATGAACTTGTTAAAAGGTTAAGATGATAAAGATTATAAAATATATTCAAATCCCTTGACGAGGGGAAATCAAATTTAAATCCCCATTTAATTTACAATTCAAAGGACGTTCAAAGATTTTTCGTTGCATGTCTGACAGCTAAACATGTGACCGCATTAACTAAATCAACAAAGTATGAAAAATGTTTGCATTTAAGTCATAGAAAGCATTTGTAACAAAATATTATGTCATTTAGGTTAGGTTTTTTTTAAAAAAAACTTTCTGCAGCATGGATTTTTTTTCCATCATGAAGCATCCACATTGCATACTAAAATACGCTCTTAAAATTAATTACGTAAGTCAAAAAATTGAAACCGCTGCCAGTGAAAGAAAAAAAAAAGAAGAACGTCACGTATCAGGAAACAACTAATTAATGAAATTACACAAGTGCTTGTCAAAATAAAATGGAAATCCCCATCCAATTATTAATATTACTTTTTTTTTTTGTGAAGTAGACATTTTTTTCTAACCTTGGATACTCTATCTCTCTCTTAACTTTCAGAAAAAAAAACTTTAGCTTAAATTGAGTTTTTACCGCAGTCCTTAATTTAAACGAGTTGCAAGACATATAAAATGGTGATCAATAACATTGTTTGATAGCGAACTGTATTTTTGAGACAAAAAAACAATGCTTTTTTTTCTCTCTTTTTGAATTTACAACAAAATCCAGTTTATCTTATTGTTTTCCTTAAGTTTTCTACTTTTGAAAAAATTAAAAACTAAATATGTTTCCAATTTAGGCTTCAGGCTTGGTAAGAGGCAACTTTTCCGAATTTAGGCTATACATGTTTCTCCATTTCGTTCTTTTCACTCCACCATAGTAGTCATACAGTATACTATATTTCCACCCGTAGCTCATTTATTTGAAGAATTAGTATCTGAAAATTTTATTTTCATGCAATCTTCGCACAACGGAATGTTAAGTTTAACTACGAAAATACTGAAGTTTAACTCCGAGTGACAATTGATGAGACTTTTATTAAGAGATACGTATACGTTGCAGTCCAATCTTAATTATTGTTAATGAATCAAAAAGACACATTTATCTTGATCAAGGAAGCATTGTTCACTAAAGTATCGATACCGAATACGCTTTGTAAATACTGTCTTAGAAACTTTTGGAAAATTTATGTTTAAATAAAACTGATTGTGTTGTCAATTTTGTCTACTAAAAAGAAAATATTTTCACGTGTTATGTACCATGAAATTGAAAATTGTCAATGTTTTAATTACAGAGTGAACAGAAAAATTCGGGCAAAGTTATTGCATCACAAAACATATTGTATTTAATTTGTGTTAACTTCATTTTATAACACATTAATTACAAAATAAGTTACTAAGCTTAAAGTATTGCGTTTTTTTTTTTTAATGTCAAGCAAAAAAGCTATTAATTTAGAGTTGCATACACAATAAAAACGACGGTTTGCATGCTTAATAAGCCACGACAAACATTGTTCGATGCAATCTGCCGTTTAAATAAGCTTGGAAATGATAGTCGAAGTGCAGGAAGTGCACGAAAACATACGATTAACTTTTCCAAGAATAGTAAACCTATATAAGAAGACTTCAACTTAATCCGATGATTTCCGTGAGAACGTTTGCTCGTAAAACGGGATTATAACTGACCTATTAGAGTCGAGAGTGGTAAAACAGAGCAGGAGCCGAAGACTTACAAGTTGCAAAGAGTTTTACCCAAATAAGCAAATCTAAAAGATGTAGTAAACTTTCAAGACGGGCAGCAAGTCAATGCTGACACAGAATCCTTTTCACTGATGAATAACTTTTTACGATCCAATAAGCTCATTACTCTAAGAACAATAAATATCTGGTCTGCAGCTGGGTCCAAGTACCTCGGCAATCGTTGAGCAGCCTACAAATCCAGAGTCGGTCATGATATGGAACGGAATTTGTGCTAGAAAAGCAAACACATGTTTCTTTTTTCCAACGTCAACAACAGTATCAGTAGAATATTCTAGAAACTGTTGTACTTCAAAATGCCAAAATCCAAGTCGAAAATGTATATTGGACGCTTCAACAAGACTTCACACCATCTCTGAAACCCAATTAGGCACGAATGGTACCAGACGCGTTTTCCGGCTACGATATAACCAATAGAATGGGCACCGCAGTCACAAGATCTTAATCCCAAGGATTAAAGTGCATGATCCATGTTAGAGTTTAGAGCCTGCAACTGAACCAAAGGAAAGTTTGGAAATTTCCTCAAGAAATTTCATTGGCCAGACAGGAGTAAATTAAAGATAGAATATTTATGCAATATTGCGGAAATTATCTTTAAGCGCTTACGCTTCTCTATTGCTGCAAAAGACGCGATACTTTGGGTACTAATTAAACTAATTTATTAATAAAAGTTAATTTTTATTGTTATTTGTTGAGTTTCTTAATTTGTTCTTTTGTTTTTTATTTATTTATTTATTTTTTAAATAAAGATATATTAAAGCTTTTTCGCCCTGGTTGTTTGCTGTACTCTATATTTGATTCATTTGAATTTACAATTAACATCAAAAACAATTTTTGGCAGAAACATGAAACTTTTGATTCATTATAAAATAAAATAATAGCTTAAAAACTAAACGAATGTGTTTTTGAAGCAGTATGAAGTTATTAGTAAAAGAAGAATATTTTCATCAGTGAGAGCATGTCCCAGAGCTAAATATAACTTTTTTTTTTGAACTAGTTAAAAAAATAGGAATAAAAAAAATACCAAACAAAAAACTTTAATGTGAAAAAAAGGGCAGGATGCTCTTCACTTACATTTCGGCAAGGATTTTGCATCATTTCAAAATGCTAACGACTAGTTTGCGATGAGAATTTTAAGATATTCCTTATCAAGCCACTCCCACGCTTTTTTTTTAAGGTTTACCTACATTTCAGCAAGAGAGTTGTTAGAAGCATTTATAATTCACGTTCTAACAACATGGATGCAGAAAAACCATTACCTTTTATTCACATTTCGTACTAATTTGTGCAAGTATTTTTTCGTTCTCGAAGTAGAAGATTTTTGGAAAGAAAATTCCGCCTAATATTGAAATAATAAATTCATTAATAACTGTTAATTAATTAATCTAATTATAGAATATTGTACTATCGTTGGGTCTGAGGTCGCATACCAATTCTAGAAAGAATCTGAAAACGGGATCATCATCATCATCATTAACACGACTACCAAATGTGTCCTGGCTTTTTTACATTAGTTTCTTCCTGTTGGATCTATGTTTTGTTTTAATTTTCCAATTTGATTATTTGACAGTTTTAAAGTATTTTTTCCAACAATCCAGAAAGTTTCTTTTTGGTCTTCGTTACGACGTTTGCCATGTGGTCTTGCATTCAGTATCATAAGTGGGATGGACTCTTGCGGATAATATATCCTGTCCGTCTCATTACTTGCAATTTACCCTTATCACGACAATATCTGTAGTTTAAAGTTCTCTTTTTTTTTTTCATTCTCCGTTTATTTCCACTTCCCAAAAAATACCAAGCAGAATCTTTCTTTCTAAAACTGACAAAGATATTTGTGCCTTGGCTCATTGCGATCACAGGAAGTGTGTGAACATTGAGTTTCAACATTCTGTTGCACACATACATAGATAGATAGATACATACATAGACACATGCTTTCTAACCTCCAATAGCTAATAATTTGGTTTTACAAAAAAACAGTCCTTAAAAGGCATCGTCCGCCTGCAAACACATTTGAATGAACAAAATACGCTCATCAAATTTTAACTACCCTCCCCCCCCCTAACTTAGGTAGCCTCGTCTTATCCGGGCATTTCTCAATCCCATAGTAACCGTGGACACTGGACAGACAGTACAGGGTGAAGTTTTTTAATGCCAGAAACCATCAAGTCGGTTGATTAAGATTACAGGAAACAAAAAGAGAGAGCACGAGAGAACTGATCATAAAGTTTAAAAAATTAAAGCAATCTTAACACGTCTGAAAGAATATTTTAGTGCTTTTTAATTGGCCAAAAGGTTATTTAAAAAGTTACTTGATTGAAAGTATAAAATACTTTTTTGACGTTGTTACATTACAAAACATAATTGGTATGGAAGATGAATTTTAAAGTTTATATGCGCAATATTTTTAATAAACAACTATGTTGTAAGAAATTATATTAGCTTCAAGTGAGTAGTTACTGCTAATTAGATTTGCATATTATACAGTTAATATGTTGTATAGCAATCCATTTCAAAACATTGCTTCGACACACAAAAAAAAGTAAATTTTAGTGTCATATTTCATGAAGGCTTACTTTCAAATGTAAGCGTTTTATGTCATTCAAATATAAATTATTCATTACTATCACTGTTACATCATAATGCAATTATTTTGCATCAAGTTTAAAACGTGACAGTATCTATCTGTCTCTTTTTGGAAAGAAAGGACGACATTTGCTCTGAATAGCATTAAAAAAAAGAAAAAAAAAATGCTTTGAAATGTATAAAAATGAACCGTTACAGAAGTGAAAACGTTGCGAGATTGCAATAAAGTGAAATAAATTGATTTTCTGCAGTGTGAATATTTTTTTTTATTATTACAAGTATAATAAATATATTTGGTAACTGTGTTGTTCGAAGTTTTCAAAAGGGGAAAAATGTTTACCGCAATTCTTTTCCTAGTACCTTCACTTGTCATTTATTTACTTTTTTATTGGTAAATGTGAGTAAAGAAGTGTAAAATTAAATGAAAAAACCTACGTATTTGTACTACCTTCAACCAGAGTGACTTTAAGTGATCCGGGGTGAATTTGAACCATTTTAGAAGTTGGATAACAAATCTAAGTGAGAAATCTTTCAGACAATATATCTATCTAAGCGGGAAAAAAACTCTGAAACTATAGAAATGAAACAAATTAATGTCTAAAAAGTGGAAGCATTTAGCACAGTTGACTGTAAACATTTAGAGATGGTACAAGAAGTGGAGTAGCTGTATCTGTTGTCAATGATCTGTTTCACAGTTATGTTTATTCGCAAAATTTTTATCTTTTTCTCTACACTAGAACATTGCATCTCCAACCAACATTATATGAAGGAAAATAATTGTAACAAGTAATGTTTCAGGAGAAGAACAGCACAACTCTAGCAGCTTTTCTATTGAACACGGACTGCAGGCTCTCCAGTCTCTCCATGCTTTAGCCACTACAGGTGCTGAAGGACTCTACAGCTGTCTAGTTTTATTTAGACCCAGGGTTAGGGGAAAAGGAGGGTCGGACCGTGTCTTTGATCTTCCAGTTTTGCCACGTCTTGGCTAAAGTATCATGGACTCCAAAGGAGGGGAAAAACGACCGTCTCTGATGTCATCCTGGAAGCACTGATTTGCGTGCTTCCATAGCTCAATACTGGTTTGCATCTTCAATTTTAATTTTTCTGCTCGCGCTATTTATCACACGGGCTCCCTGGGCCCGGGCCGTGGGCATGACATTTCTAAGAAACAGAAGAATTTTTCATACTTCATTTAAATTCTTTTTCAAAAACTATCCCAGTGCTTTGAAATTAATTCTTTAATTCTTAGTGTTCCTTCCTATATTGCTTTCCCTTTTTTGTGCGGTGAGGGGGGGGGGGTGCAGTTTATAATGAATTTAAAACACAAAAATCGTAAATGTGTAAAATTGCTCTATATTTTTTTAAATCTGTGCTATGATTTCTGCATACCTTTTTTTCAAAGGAGAAGCAAAAATAAAATAACTAATGACGAAAACTAAGAGCAGCTGCAACATAGGTTTTGATATAATTGGAAAAAGGGGTCAGATAGTTACAGGGGCGGACGGACCCGTCAGCCGATGCGCCCTTAGTGCACCTTCGTTATTGTTATTTTCTTTATTGCACCCTCAAATTTGTACGACTTCGAGTTCTTTTTTTTTTTTTTTTTTTTTTTTTTTTTTTTGCACCCCGTCAAACCTGAGTCTCTTCTTTTTCTTTCTCCCTCAAACCAAAGCTCGGTTTTCTTTCGCCCCTTGAACCTGTGCGCCTTCGTTTTTATTTCTTTTAACTTTGTTTTACTTCATTTGCGTCCTCGAGCGTGTGTGCCTTCGTTTTTCTTTCTTTCCTTATTTGTTTTGCGTCCTGGAACTTGTGCGAATTCGTTTTTCTCTCTTTGTTGCCTTCAAAGCTGTGTACCTTCGGATTATTTATTTAATTTTACTTAATTTTTTACGGGCCAAAACCTGTGCGCTTTAGGAGTGTTCCCAACCCCCCCCCCCCTTAAACCTTTGGGCTTTCGAGTTTTTTTTTTTTTTTTCAACCTTTGGGAGTCGAGTTTGGCGCTATCTTGGAGAATCCTACTCGCCCCTGGATAGTTATGGATTTCAGAGTGTTTTTTAAAATTACCTATGAATTAGAAATATTATGCACTTTTTTGCTATTTCATAATCAATGATATTTATTTACTGAAATTATTTAAGAATGTAAATTAATTGATTTATCAAAAATACTCACATGTTTGATGACTTGGACATCTTTTCATTTCAATTCGTATCAATAAAATGGTTTTATGCATTAAAACTTGTCTTAGCTTCATAATTATTTCCGTTTTATTTGGTTGTGTACCTACTATTGTGTACGTGAGTGTTTATTCTTTATTTTCTTTTGAGTTTTAAATCTTCTTATGAAACATACTTGAGTCCTGTACACAAAAAGCAAAATGCATTCATTATACTTTATTTCATTTATTTGTTTCGTAATCATCAGTAATTACATAGTTGATTATGATTTCAATTTTTATCATTGATATCCATTTAAAAAGCCACAACCAATAGTTCTTGGAAATATCTGTTTAAAGTAAGGGTAGTTTTTCTCAAAATTGTTTCAATTGGATAATATTTCTGTATGGGGTTATTAATAAAACGTTATTTCCCAACCTGTTGAGTTAGTTCCGTAGAGCGCATATTTTTCCATATGGAGTTGCACATATATTCTGCAAATGCAAATATTTCAATATATGTATTTATTATGGCTTATTTCATTTATTTGAATCATAAGCATCAGTAATTACATAGTTGATCATATTTTGAATGTTCATCATTGGTATCCATTTGAAAAGTCACTGTCAATAGTCCTTGGAAATATCAGTTTAAAGTAAAGGTTTGTTCTAAAAAATCTTTCATAGCATAATATTTTTGTTGGGGTTATTAAAAAAACGTTATGTACTATCCAGCTTCTGATATTCCGTACTTATTCCTCTATAGTCATTTTAATATTCTGCAAAAAGAATATTTTACTGTACGTATTTATCTATATGCTGGCGCCCAGCAAGGAGACCTTCCACGTCGCAATAAGCAACACGACGTCCGTGGCACTTCGTGAGGTTATCGTGGGGCTCTGGTATGCTGGCTATGGTTTTCAATGTTTACCTCTTTTTGAGGAGTTGAATGGAAAAAGGACATGTTATGGCTTGGACTTGAGATGGAGCACTTTTAAAAAACATTTACGATAGTCATGTACCTGAAATAAGTGTATATTACCGTCCTATTATCCGAAAAGAGGTAAACTTTGTCAAGGTCACAGCTAAAAATATTAGTAATGCATTATATATTAATGCTGTTTGCTGAAGGTTTAGTTTGTTTTCGAGAAAATAGCATTTAATCTTGAAAATTAAAACACTGACTTTGACCCAGAATCTATTCCGGAAAGTGAAACAACGCATTGTACTTATAGTCTATGCGTAGTCCATTTACCACAATAAGGTACTTGGCTATGCCTTTGTTATGTGGTATCTGATGATTCTATTTCTCTGTTTTCAGCAGAAGGCATATTCGGATCATATCATTAGTAATAACTATTTTTATGGTATTGTTTCCAAAATATCAATGTCCTTTCTTGCCATAATTTCTTCTTAACTAATTCATCAGTCAGTATAACAGGTGTGTGGTGGCGCATAAATGATATATTCAATAGGCGCACATCCGGTAAAAATCATAGCCTTCTCACAATTATTGCCAGATTTAATTCAACTCACTACGCATTTTTTTCTAACTAAAATACACTTAATTAAGAAAACAAATACAAATCAAACAACATCGCATTATACTAATTTGTTCCCTATATGGTAGTCCTTCAGAACAATTAATTTAAAAGTAATATTAAGTAAAACTGATTTTCCTAAATACTGCTTATTTATCTTTTTGAGATGTGTTGATATAATCACCCGTGAACAACATGTCCTCGTTCCCCAACACTTAATAATTCACATGACATATATCGCCTCATTTATATTAGTATCATCCCAATTATAAAATATAATTACTCAGACATCTTCTAAAGCCTTTTACCAACAACATGCCCAGTACATGCACTTTTAGAAGCAATATTGCAATTGCCGTAAATAACACATCACCCAGAAAAGGTGTCAAGTATACATTAAGCTTTCAAAATTAAGCTGTCATTTCAGTCATGGAAGCAGTTATTAAGCATAATTAACTTTAATGGTATCAATTATTTAAGCTTACTTAAATTACATTGGATTAAATAGCATATCTGAAGTGGCAGAGGAAGTTGTTATGCATGAGTTGGAAATGGGGAGCATAAGCGAGAAATTGCAATTCTGCTGACTTCATTATAAGGAAATATTTAGTGGAGATATGATTTATTGAGGGTTAGTATCCAAATACGTCAAAACTTCATGTTAATTTGGAAATGCATTAATGTTTCGTTAATTTCTAACGTATTAAGTTTGTTCAGCATTTAAATATTAATATTTATGGAAATTAGAAAATATATAATGGAAGAGTTTTATGACATTTTTTCGTTTAAACGCATTATTTCGAACATTTTCTTATTTTTCTTTAGTAAACTTAAAAATTACTGAAAATTAGATCACATTCAAAAAATAGTTTTAAACCAAACTCATCTTGGAGGTCCGAGACACATTTTGAAAAAAAAAAAATATTAAACAGTTTAGAGTTTTGACGTTTTTTGCACTGATTCACCATCAATTTAATAAGCAAAATCATCACATAAATAATTTAATGCTTTTTTTCTTTTTATTTAATTAATTTTCTTTAAAAATATAGAGTTGTTGAAATTTGCTAAAACTCAAAATATTCTTGGTCAATTTTATTTATTTATTTTTTTTTCAAAAAATTATACACAAATAACTAAGCTCTATTTTTTATTCGGCGATTGAAAAAATATTAATACACTAAAAAATAAAAAAATTTAGAAGAAAAAATTCAAAGAATACAAAGACACTTATTATTTTTTTAAATCATATTTGTGCTATAAACTTTTTTTTTTTTTTTAATCGCTGACTAAAAAATAAAGAAAAAAGATATGATCCAAATTTCATCACTCTGTATCTTTATCCGTTCTTCACTTATAAGAGTTTAAATGCAAAAAGTCGGGAAAAATTGCATCATGGAGAAAAACGCGTCTAAAGTTTTAAAGTTAAATAAAATATTATTTAAATGCAAGCAACAAATATAATTCTTTCGTTCTAATTAAGATAGAAACAAGATTCAAACGTCCTTTTAAGCAAAAAAAAAAAAAAAAAAAAACGGAAAAGTATTTGAAATGATTTTAAAATATATATATAAAAAAAGAGAGGCAAAATGTGACGTTTTTTGTGTCCCGGATACCCTTAACAAAATAAAGAGATACGTTCTATGCAACAAATTGCGCTTCAATAAACACGAAACTCTCAAAAGACTAAGGAAAACATTATAGTTTTGAATTTTTTTGAAAATTAGATTTATTGTATCGAAACGAGCTAAATCTACTTTTGAAAATTATTAAGGGCAAGCAAAACAAATTTTTGGTATGAGCTGTTTCCCAAACACAACTGCTTTTTGATAGCAGTTCTCGACCTGATTGAGCGAGATGTGTTCTTAATCGCTATGAAGCATGATAGTATCCACAAAGAAGTATCAAATTACGGAAAAAAGAAACTGTTGAAAATTCCATGATTGATCTAATTTTGATATTAAGGCCTTTTTGTATGTTTCCACACTTTTTTTTAAACAAAATAGCTCATTAAAACACTTCAAAGAGAAAGTAATGACCGGGTTTATAATCTAAGCGAATTATTTAGAATTTGTAGATAGAGCTAGGGATTCTGTGTCACTAACGCCCACGAATTACTGGCATACTTAATAGTCTTGCTACAGAAATCGAGAACTGCTGCCCTATCATCAGACAAATTTGCCGAAAAATTAAAAATTTATGGGATGTCAGAGCGACTTGCCTTAACGTCCCATGGTGGAGCACCAGAATTAGTATCTAGTCTTTTTTATATCGTCACCTCAAAGCAACAGTATGATATCTCACAGGTGTTCTTATGATTAGATGTCTTACTGTTGCTTTGAGGCAGCGGTTCCCAACCGGTGATTCGCAAACCTCAGGAGGTTCACGAGAGATACAAAGGGAGTTCGCGAAAAATAATAGTGTAATGGCGAAATTTTAACACGTTTAATTGAGATGGAGTCTTAAGTTCAAACGGTTTTTGTTCATCATTTATTTATTTGTCTCTGGCATATTCGAGACACAAAAATGTTAGCCTACTTATTGACATTTTACATCTAAACAATTACGTCTGTCATTACAAGACGCGAGTTTTATGGCTTTCATTGAGAATGATAGAATTGAAGCCATGCTATAAAAGTTCTACTTATGAATGCAATGTATTCGGATGAAAAAATATGAATGCTTTGGTTTGCTCTTAGGAAAAGAAAACTCTATTAAGCGTCATGAAAATATAACACGGAGCATGTGCAAACGGCTGAAACATCTTTAGTTATTTTCAAAATGTAGTTTCTTTGCTATTTGAGTGCGATGAAGTGTTATTCCAATTCCCTTGGTATACCTTGAAGTGCGATCGCGCTGCTATTTGTTACTATGATTTTCACACTACATAGACTACAATTTACTTTCATCGTTATAGTCAAAAAAGAGAAGAAATAGCTAGCGACCTAAAAAGACCACTGGAAGGGTGAAAAAATAAATTATTTAAAATTTTTTCCTGGGTGAAGCTATGAAACTGTGTGAAATTATGCAGTAAAAATATCAACGGAATCGAACATTGCAACTTAATTGCACTGTATGCAACAGAAAGATTCATGAAATTTATGCAGGAAATTTCACTTGTAAGAAGTGAGCTTAAAAATATATTTGTTAGCAAAAAAAAATACTATTAATGTTGTAATTAGAGATAATTATAAGCATTTCTATTATTTTCAATATGCGTATTTTATTCCGTACTTTTAGTACACCATAAATATTTGAGCCAACTACAGTGCTTCTTTATTCCACAAAAAATTTTATAATTAGGATATTTTCAAACTTGACTGAAGCTCAACAAATTATAATTTTGTTTTTAAAATTCATTATTCTTTTTCTTTTTGCTTGCGCTCATTTTCCAGCTAGCATTTTGTTCGTAGAAATGTATGTACTTCTTTACTTTGCAATTATGTTTTTCTTCTTGTATATAAAAGCATTTTCCCAATTTTTTCTTCTTTTTTTTGCTTTTAACTTACTGCATAAGGAGTTCGCTAAATTCTTTCGAATATTGGAAGGTTCGCAAGGGGGAAAAGGTTGGGAACTATTGCTCTAAGGCAACGAAATTTAGAATAACATCGATTATTTAAATGCATATCAAAATAAAGGCAGGTAGATACTCTAATAGTAAACTAAGCCAATTGTAATAAATGCTAATTAAATTACGTAAATTCATTTAAACACAGCACACATTGATAGGAAATTTCACAAACAGATGACGCAATTACATAATTAGAATTCATTATTTCCAGTGATGCTTTGTTTAGAATAAAATTTAGATGAATGATTTTATTACTATTATTTGTTAGACTTTTGACACACGTGCATGAACAGCATAGGGTAACGCACCAGTGACAGATATGCTTAAGACATTGCTCTCAGGTTAACTTAATTTTATGAGCCGTTTAATGTATTTAGATTTTTTAAACTATTTTTCTCTCATGCAACTACATCTCATCTAACGTTTGGCTGCTTCTGAATCCTCTGAATTAGTTAATTCTATTTTTATTTGCTCAATTTCGGAGAAAGATCCGAACCCCAGTAGCAGACACCGAAAACTCTGATGATACCCAGCAACAGATAGAATGAGGAAAGGATGAGTAATGGACAAAATTGATTTCTTTTTTTTTTTTTTTTTTTCAAAATGTGCAAAAAATCTGGGTTTTTTTTAAATTTTTTTTTTATTTTTTAAACTAAAATCTTATAAATTCAAATAAACATGAAAAACCAGCCGACCTTGTGATGGCTGTTCATAACCTTCCACCAATGCCTTGTAAATGCCAACTGGATCACAAAATTCACTCTGATAACAAAAAACGGGTGCACTGTACATGGGTCACAGCAACATCAGTTTTACGGGTCTAAAATTCATGTTATTTAAATCCAAACTTATGACTACCCTTGTCGATTACTGGTGCCGTTAACCTACGTGGTAATTGTTTTACATCATACAAATCTGGACAATGAGTCCATCTACGTAGGCTGTTCAATAATTAATAAGACTAATTTTACTGCCACGAAACCACTTATCGGAATGTTATTTTCTGTGGCATGGGAAATGTCTGTTGTCTATATTAACAAAAGCTACCGATAGTAGGCGCGTACACACTCATGTTCCTGAGTATCACGTGATTGAATTGAAGAATGTTGGCGGACACCTACAAGACTCAGCCAGTTGTCAATGGGGAAGTGTCGTTGGAACAAAGTTATGCGATTAAAGTTGATTTTCGTCTGCAAAAATGAGCATCGGAGATCTTTGATATGATACGTGAAGTTTTCAACGATGAAGCAATCTTAAGAGTCAGTACTTGTTGCTGCATAAAGCTTTTAAGGAAGGCAAGCAGAATATGGAAGATATCGAATGTGAAGGACAACCTTCAACGTCTATCACAGAGGCAATGATTAACACTGCTGCTACTATTATCAAGACTAATCTCAGAATTATTTTACATCAGTAAGTTTTGGCTGTTTCCTCAACTTAAGAAACCGTTACGAGGCAAGCATTTTGAAAGCAACATAACATGTCTAAACTCCGCGGAGGCGGTTTTAAGATAACTCTTACAAACTTAAAGTTCACAAGTTTTTAAGAAATGGACAGAACGTTGAAATAAATGCATTTATTTCCGCAGAAGTTATTCTTAAAAAAAAAAAAAAAAAAAAAAAAAAAAAAAAAAAAAAACATGTAAATTATGACGATTAAAGTTGTTCTGTATTTTTTTATCAATTTAGTCTTATTACATACTGAAAAGCCCACATATTATTGGTTAGTAAGCCCAACCTATACCATACGCGTTTTTTTTTTATTTTCAAATAAAAAGAAATAGAAGAATAATCGCCATTTTTTTTCATAATAATCAACCCTTAACACAGGAAACAGACCCATGCTGCTTGGAAACATTAATTTTCAAAAGATTAATTAAATCTGCCGGCATTCTATTCACACGCAGTGGTCATGATTACTATTTCAGATAGGTGACTCTGAGGTTGATTTATAGGTACAAGTGTTCTAAATGTAAGAGTTGCGTTTCATTATAAGAACTAGTCTTCGGCAATTTTAATGAAATCGGCAACATTCCCAAACGATAATTTATACAAACTACACTAATATAATGACTATTACAGGCCTATTATTAATGCGGCACAGACAGTCTTATAAGATGAAATATGTTAACAAAGTACTATTTTGTTTTTTATATGGCATACACAATGTGATTGGGATGAGTTAATGGAGTCGTAATACTTGTTCGGATCTGGAGTATCTTGCGCTTTAAGGAGGAAAAATATTGTGGATCGGACGAGTCAGAGTGCTACACTAGGTACAGTGGAACTTCAACTATCCGAAAACTGACTATCCAAAACGCGGATTGTTTGAATCGGTTTTAGAATTAAGAAAAAAAAAATAAGGGGGAAAACGTACTGCAATTCGAAAAGCATTGGTTCGGTCTGCACGTGCTGTAGTCAAATAGCTTTTTTGCATCGAGATGTTCATCAGGCAATGATTTTCATTTACAGTACCATAGGTACATAGTACAGTTAGTACGGTGCAAATAGACCAACAAAAGGCCTAGCCTCAACATCCAAAGTAAAAGTTTCCTTTCACCTCCAAATTGTTCTATACAGTCCACATATTGTTTGGTAAAAAGTTACACCGTTTTCAGCGTCGGGTTTTGGGGAGGAGGGGGGGAAGAAGTTGGTAAATTAGTAGTTTTATCAGTTTTTCGGAAATATTTAGACACCTATGGGATTTAGCGCAAAAAGTGCCATATACAAAATAATCTACACTAAATTACGAACAAAATGGTACTAAACGTTAATTTTGTTAAGTGAACGGTTCCAGAGTTACGGAGGGTGTAATAGTAGAAAATTTTTGTATTTTTTTAGATTTTTCGGAATAAATATTTATTATAACTAAGGAAACCAATTTTTTTGTATGAATTGTGTTTTGTAAAAGCAAATTACGATTGTAGCGGCCAGTGGTATGTTTGTGATAAGCCCTTGATGGAACGACAACCTCACCACCTACTCAAGGGGCTCTACTTTTAAGGGAAAAGAGCATTTCATTGGGCGCGTGACTATAAATCTGTGGCACGGAGAAACCCGAACTTTCTCTAGACAATGCTGCAGTAAGAATGAATATATTTTCAACATAGATGATTTTTAAATATAAAAATGTACTTAACAATTATGGTTTATAATTATATCATTTTTAATGATAAAATTTTTAGAAGTGCAGATTTTGAAGTTTTTTCTTTAGAAAATAGGCATATTTGTCTGTATATTGCAACCATATTTTATCAAACATTTTGAAGTTCCTAAACTGAGTTCAATACTAATATTTAATAAAAATGTAGAACGTTAAATGCGACATACTGTGTGTGATAAAAGGTATTCACCAGCATTCAATCCTCTTCAAACATAGCACCGTCCTCTTCTAGATCTTTGTCTATGATATTGGTGTCCCTGTGAATACATCCTAAACCTGAGCAATTACTGCTTATGCTTGAGCAGATTAGACCTCTATTTCTGCACTGCAGTTACGGACGCATTCGTCTTTGCAAACTTGCACTATGGGGGAAAGTAATTCCTGGGGAGCTGCAGAACGCATTGCTGTAATTGTGGTTTCAGGTGTTCACTAATCTTCTTCCACCCCCACTGGAGCATTCTTTTTCTCATCCAGCTACTAATGGACCTGGTGTTATGTTCTATATGAATGCTGCATGGAAGCTGCTGAAGTGGTGGGTAGTGCAGCCAACTTGAACAATGAATATATGGGCTGCTTTGCAACAGCCTGCAAGTAACACTGGTAGCGAAAACTGTGTAGATATTTCGTATTCTTGGCTCCAAACATCGCAAGAAGGAAATGCATTCTTGCGTCAGCCCTTAGAGCAGGAATTAAAATGGAGGAAGCAAATCCAATCATTGGTTTAGCAAAATCTGTCCAAGTCACGTGACTCAACAACGACAAATGGTTGGCACATTTTGCGTGAAACAAGCGAAAGAGACATGATTTCTACCAATGCTTTGCTTTAAAATCCATCACGTGACTTTTGGCCTTGGTTTCATGAATAAAAGTCTTCACTTCTTCCATTTTATTTCTTCTCAATCCGTCAGCCACTGCACTGGGGTCAGCTTTGAGACTGCTAAAGACTAGATGCTTCATACGAAGAGCGTTGTTGGCTTGCGCTTTTTCTATATGGTGAAATTTTTCCCTTGTAGATAAATGATACAGTGTCACATTCTGTGAAGGCGTACATTGCTAATAGTACAACTTTCAGATCTCCAATGCCTCGCTGAATGTCCGAAATAGTGTACACCTTTTCCTGATGATTGCCTTTCTTTGGTACTACCATTTTCAGTTTGTTTTCTGATGGTGTGTGAACAGTCAACAAGACTACTAAGTCCGTATCATCACCAATCACACAAACTTCAACTCCAGTCTTAGCTTTACCAATAGCTTTTAAAACTGTTAATAAGTCGACGTTACCTGATGCTTGATGAACTGTACAACCGCCTCTTCGCAAGTGCATTGTAAGGATAGAAATAAGGCCCACTTTGATCTTAGCATTAGCTAGAAATTCACTTTAGTTGATAGTTACATCAATTTAGTCAATTGTTTGATTGAGTCGAAGTTTCAATATTGAAACTTTGAATAGCGGCAACCCTATGATTGGAGTACTTTTACTTAGGCAACCCTATACCATTGGTTTTGTAATATTTTTACTTACATTTGCTTTATATATTTTATGTGGAAACTGGATGAGGGTAAATTTCCCATTTTTGGGCACCTCTTAGCCTCTGGCAAACCTAATTAGTTCACATTCGCTACCTTACTTTCTCGTTTTCTTTACAGCTTTTATTCTTCATTTATAGCAACAATTTTTGGAAACTCGATGAGAGTAAATTACTCATTTTTAGGCACTTTTTAGTCTCTGGCAACTCTGCTTAGGGACCGGAAAAAGTTAGACAACCTTACTTTAGCGTTTTATTTACAGCTTTTACTCTTCATTTATGACAAAAATTTCCGGGAAACTCGATGAAGGGTAAGTTATCTGCCTCATTGGAAACCTTTTATCCCCTGACAATCTTGATTAGGGAACCGAAAAACGTAGGCAACCTTAGTTTAACGTTTTATTTCCATCTTTTGCTCTTCATTCATGGTAGCGATTTTCTGAAACTCGATGAGGGTAAATTACTCATTTTCAGGCACCTTTCAACCCCTGGCAACTCTGATTAGTTCACGTGAAAGAGGTAGAAATTCTTACTTTCACGTTTTATTTACAACTTTTACTCTTCTTATATGGTAGCTATTTTAGGAAAATCGATGAGGGTAGGTCAAGCCTAGTGGGATCTTAGACTATAACCCCATGTGGTGACTCTTAGCTTCTTTTAGACTACAATACAACTGTAAAATATCACTTTTTATTAAAATTGTTTAGTTATTTCTGTGAACGTAGTAGTTGTAATTTCATTTTTCATTAAAAATCTTAAAAATGCGAAAATTTTCTACTTTTTCACTCTCCGTAACTCTGGAACCGTTCACTTAACAAAATAATGTTTAGTACCATGTTGTTCGTAATTTAGTGTAGATTATTTTGTATATTGCACTTTTTGCGCTAAATCCCATAGGTGTCTAAATATTTCCGAAAAACTGATAAAACTACTAATTTAACAACGTCTCCCCCTCCCCTCCCCTCAAAACCTGACGCTGAAAACGGTGTAACTTTTTACCAAACAATATGTGGACAGTATACAACAATTTGGAGTTGAAGGGAAACTTTTACTTTGGATGTTGAGGTTTATGTCTAATTGCACTGTACTAAGTGTGCTATGAACAGAACGGAAGTACGCTTCGCATGAAAAGTTTAATTTCATTAAAAATAAATTCTAAAAACATTAGTTTTTTCCTTTTATTTTTACCATAGTGCATTCTAAATTTGATTGAAATAGACCCTTTTTACTTCCTCATACATATTAAAAGAATTATTCTAATCACGAAAAAATTTCCCCTCAAGTTTCAGCATAAACTTATTTTTAATCCCCCTTCCTCCCTCTCAAATGTTGAGATGTTTTTTCGGCCCATCTACACGTGCATATGTATGTACCTAAGAGCGATCGACAGTCGAAATGATCATTTTGATGACATCCGAGTTAATTATCTTTTGTTTTTTCGTGACGCCTGTATGTGGCTGTTGTCGTAAGTATGAACGTAAGGACTTTACAATTTTCATCAAAAACAGTTAAATTATGAAACAAACAAAAACAGTTTGATCTTGTTTATTTCGAAAAAAATTACAAATAGAAAAAAAGCGCGGTTTTCACATATTTTAACAATTTTCAAGAGGACGATTTTGCTGGAATTTATTATTTTTCGGTCGTTTTCTTCTTATTAATTTTCTGCACTACAGCGGTACGAGAAAAAAAATATTTAGGACCCACCCTAGTGTACATACACCTAAAAATTCGTTAAGTTTGTAATTATTTGTAATTCTGTAACTTTTTAAAGCCATTAATTATAGTGAAATAAATGATTGCATAATTATTTCAGTCATTTAGGATAGCTTTTAGCAAAGAGGACACTATCTGTAGCGTTGGATTACTTTCCATTTTTTGATAGCTGATTTCAAAATTAACTGTAAGAGGTCCAATGTTTTTCTCTCTTTACAATGTCTTAATATCAATTCATATTTACTTTTATAAAATATGTTTCAGCACAACACTTTCTATGTATCAACCTGTAACTTTGAAGGTAATACAGTAAAACCTGTCTACAACGATACTGTTGGGACCTAAAAAAAAATATCATAATAGACAGGTTATCGTTTTGACAGTTTGATTATTCATGCTGACATTTTGCTGGGGGCTAAAAAAAATATTTTTATAGACAGGTTATCGTTATAGACGGTATCGTTATAGATAGTATCGTTATACACAGGTTTCACTGTACTTGAAAACTACTCATGAACAATGATTTGCAATGGTTGATAGTGTTCGTCCTACCTTGTAAGTGGTAAATACTATTTTGTCATTCAAACGAGTTTAAAACAAAACCCTCCTTTGCTCTGATTTGTGTAATTCTGTAAAAGACTCACACAATTTGATGCGATTTTTTTACACAGAAAATAATATCTGTCATGACATCACCAAGCTACTCTGATTGTTTTTCAATCAAAATAATCTTCTACGTGACCTAATTCGCTTGATTTAATTAAATTGGATCTGTTATCTATAACTTCACAAAGCTATATGGATAGTATTATTATCAAAGTAAACTTAATTATATTAAAAATTAAGTTTGTTTATTATCACCAAACATCACGAAATATTTTACTTTCCTTTACAAAAGATAAATACGAAAAACAGAACTCTTTGCCAGACTAAAATTCTTAACTTTTATACGCTGCTCCTATTCACTTGAAGCCAAGCAGAAAATTGACGAAACCAATTTTCTGAAGTTCAGAAGGAAAAAAAAAAAACTTTTGGAGTTTTTTTTTAAGAGGAGGCTTCTTAGAGAAAGAAATAGAATATATATCATTAAAACTAGTAAATAACTATAAGCAGGACTTTAATTAGGTCTCTAAAGATTTTTCTGTGATCTTTGTTATGAAACGGTTGAAACTGAAAAGCTTATAAACTAAATATAATCGAAGTAATAATATTGCTAGTGTTTTATTTTTCATGAAAAGCATTTTTTTTTGCTGTCAAAAACTGCGCATTGGATTTTTTTTCTAATTAAATTCTTTGATGGATGTAATTGAAATTATTAAAATTAAACCTTCTCTATACTATATTAATTCTTCATATTTTTTCATAGCTCACCGAAACAATTTTCTTGTTTACATTGTTAAAACTAAAGGTAGTGTCGAAAGTTGTGAATTTTTAAGTAAGTACACTTTATTTTTAGAATTAACAAGTAAAACGAGCATAACTCAAAACCAGCGCTATTGAAATACTAGTATTTAAATATTTGAAGCAAGAAGGCAATCCATAGGGACAATCATTTCAACTCCCGTGCATTATTGATGTATATTTTTTTATCACGAATAATAATTAAATTACTAAAAATATTAATAACTTATTTAAACTAATATTTCATACGTTTTTTTTCTCTTTTTAGGAAATTAAATAATCCAATTAAAATGAAATTAGATAATTTCATGACCAAAAACCTTAGTAATTAAAAAAAAAAGAACTGATGTCAAAAAGAGAGTTTTGCAGTGTAAATGCGTGTATTTATATGCATACATAATTCATTTACGAAATATGAACAATAAACAATAAGTATACTCTTCCATAAAAAGTTTAATCACCTAAAAGAAATAGAGCCACAATCACGGAACTCGTCAGGAGTATTGACTGGTACAATATGTGCGAATGATTTGAATTAAATAAAAGTCTTGTTGGTATATGTGTGTATGTATTCATTTGCATGCATAATTCATTTACCAAATATGAGCAAAAAAGAATAAATATACTCTGTCACAAAAAGTATAAGCACCTAAAAGAAATAGAGCCACAGTAACCGAAATAGGCAAGCATGTTGGCTGGTACACGATATGCGAATGATTTAAATTAAATAAAAGTCTTGTAAGTATACGTATGTATTTATATGCATATATAATTCATTTACAAAATACGCGATTGATAAAGAATAAGTATACTCTGCCACAAAAAGTATAAGCACCTAAATGAAACACAGCCACAATGGCGGAACTCGGCAAGAAGAATGTTGACTGGTACCTGATGTGGGAATGATTTAATTTAAGTAAAAGCTTGTAAGTACAGTAAACTCTAAATTATCGGAATTTGATTTTTTTCTTTTTGAAAACTAATGATTGTGTTATTGTTCGCTTAAGATTTTACATATTTTTTTTATATTCAATGTTAGTAGATGCAATGTAGTAATGTTTTAGTTGTAATTTAAATGCATGTGTGATTGTTGTAATTTTATTTTTTTTTAGCTATTGTATACACTAAGTTCGTTTTTTACTTCCTTTTACAAAAAAAGAAGTATTGTATTCGCGAAAAAAATTTCACTCAAAATTTGACCTCTAAATTTCCATTTTGCTCGCCCCCGAATTGATGTTGAGTTTTTTTTTAACCCGACCACACTCGGATAAGTGCCTAAGAACGTATAAACACTCGAAATATCCATTTTGACGTTCCCCGAGTTAATTACAACGACTTTTCTCGTGACGTCCGTATGTACGCATGTATGTGCGTATGTATGTCGCATAACTCAAGAACGGTATGTCCTAGAACGTTGCAATTTGCTACGTAGACTCCTATTAGAGTCTAGTTGTGCACCTCCCCTTTTGGTTGCACTCGGGTGTTTTTAAGAGGGTCTTTTGCTCCTTTTTGGGGGGGGGGAATCATTGTTAATTTCGATGTATACTCAAGTGGTATTATAATTTGGCGGACACTTGGCGATATATCGCCAGTCTTTTGGTCGCCAAGTTTTGTTGCCAACAATTGGCGACAAATTTGGCGATTTTTATTATTATTTTTTTTTTAAATCTTGTTCCAATTTGTCCACTGGTGACGATATTTAGAGAGTAAACTATTCAATCACATTAACATTGTCAATAATGGGAAAATGACATTAAAATTGAAGAAAAAGGAAGTCATGTGATGCACACATCAGCTCGTTACATTCAATGTCAGTAGATGTAATTTTGTAATGTTTTAGTTGTAATTTAAATGCATGTGTGAGCGTTGTAATTGTTTTTTAGCTATTGTATATGCTAAGTTCGTTTTTTACTTATTATTCGTATTATCCGCGGTTACTGTGCCCCCTCTTCCATGCATAATCGGGAGTTTACTGTAAATGTATGCATTTTTTGCTTAAATAATTTATTTTCTAAACAAAACCAATAAAATATAAATGTATTTTCATCTCGCCTTCCTCAACCAAAATTTATTTCAGCACCTGATCAGGCTTACTACTGACAAGTAAATGCACTATTCACCCTGTTTAAACAACGCATGTGCTAAGTACAAAATCTTCTATTAAAGAATTAGACGTTTTTTAATTCTGCTAGTAGAACTGACAGGGATTACGTGGCAATGGTTCTCATGAACTGCTATATTAAATTAAACAAGACTAGGAAAGTGTTAACGGAAATGGTTAACCAATTTTTATGTTGGCTGCTAGATGGAGCTTTACAAAATCTTTCTCAAGTTAACGTTAAAAAACGTCTCAAATAACGTTATATATTTTCGCTTAAAGATCTTTTGTAGGAAAAATTTAAACGTTTTGAGCGAAGTATAGTAGGAATGCACCAAATACTATATTTTTGCCGAACGACAAATGCAGAGTATTCTGTTAAAATCCAGCCAAATACTCTATCAAATACCGAATACTTCTAAAGTAAGAAATAACAACGGCAAAAAGCACAAATTTCAGATTACTGCAGGCACGTATTTCGGCATGACAAGGAACGCCTTTTTCAATACAAAAGAAATGAGCTTATGGATAAAAAGCCATTCAAAAAATGTCGTTGAAAAAGGCGTTTCTTGTCATGCCGAAACACGTGTCTACAGTAATCTGCAATTTGTGCTTTTTGACGTTGTTTCTTCTTACTTTACTTTTCAGCACAAAGGTATTTATTTACCGAATGCTTGGTTTAACCTTTTTAACTGTAATATTTGTAATTTTCTTAATGTCAATTTAAAAAAGAAAATACTAATATTTTTTCTACCTTTCGTGTAATGAAAATGCATTTCCATTTTATATCCTAATTGTAACAAGTAAAGTGCATTAAGTATAATTATTAAATAATAATTTTAGAAAGAAGAAGAGAAATCTTTCCCCAAAATCAGATTAATATACTGAATGGCTAATTTGGTTTGTTTGTACCTGCATTAGGTTTCAATTGACAATTTCTGTCCTGAAGTATGATTTGACACCTATTACCATGTTAACGTACTATATATTAAACAAAAAATCTTGCATTTATGTACCAACTGAATTTGATTAAAATATCATTAAAAATTACTATTTGCTCAAGTGGTTTTCTGCTATCTTCGTCTCTTCAGTAACTGATCAACCTATAAAAACAGTTACAAATAATTAAGCATCTGAGTATTTTCTTTTCAACTGAAATTATTTTGAACTTTTAAAACCTGTATCAGTTTAATTAGTATTGTACCATGAAATTATACTATAACTATTATTTATTGTATTAAAACTGTTTGTTCACTATTCCGTAGCCAAATATTAAAATATTCGACATAACTGCATATTCGGTTTGTCTGCCGAATAGGCAGTATACCGAATACAAACCGAGTATTCGGGTACATCCCCATATTTTTATGCAGGCATGTAAAATCTTTATGAAAAAGAAAATACATAAATTCATTGATTTGCTATGTCTTAACTGAAAACATAAAACAGGTAGCTTCCAACTTCAGCAAATAAATTATTTCAACGTTAATTTATTTCAGTTTATGCAAACCATGTTTAGGAGGAAAAAGTGTAATTTTTTGGTATAATTATTTTGAAATCACGCAAGAGGAACTTAGCAAAATAAATTAATCTGGTGTGGTAATAAATTTGAACAATTAATTATTTTATGAAAAAAAATGAGTTAACTTGAAGCATAATTATCAAAATGAAAAACAAAATGGTCAAATTATATTTGAATAGATGAGTATATTCCAGAAACATCTTTGCTTTAACTAGCCCAAAACAAATGTATTTTTTTTTGCTAAAGAAAGTTTAATTAAATGTATTTACATAAAATAATTTGATTCCGAGGCACAAGAACACCACTGCCTCGGGCAAAGATTATGCTCTCGGAGACCCGTGGACCAGAGGACATGGACGCCATGAACGAGGAGGAGTGACACGCTCGCGGAGGCCCCCGTGCATTATATATTAAGTTTTCATTGTAAGTATAGAGAAAAACGAGCTGATGTGTGAATCACATGACTTCCTTTGACTCCAATTTAATGTCATTTCCCCATTACTGGCAATTTTAATGTGATTCAGTAGTTTACTCTCTAAATATCACCAACAGTGGCCAAATTAAAACTGATTCTAAAAAAATCGCCGAATTTGTCACCAAGTTGGCGACAAAACTTGGCGACCAAAGGACTGGCGATATATCAACAAGTGTCCGCCAAATTATAACATCACTTGAGTTTACATCGAAATTAACAATGATTTCCCCCCGAAAAGGGACAAAAGACCCCTTTAGAAACACTCGAAGGCAACCAAAAGAGGAGGTGCACAACTAGACCCCACTAGGAGCCTACGTACCAAATTTCAACTTTCTAGGACTTACCGTTCTTGAGTTATGCGATATACATACGCACATCCGCACAAACGAACATACATACATACGTACATCACGAGAAAATTCATTGTAATTAACTCCGGAATCATCATTATGGATATTCCGCCTGTCTATACGTTCTTAGGCACTTATTCACGTGTGGTCAAGTCGAAAAAAAAAAAAACTCAATATTCATCTGGGGGTGAGTAAAATGTAATTTACGGTCGATTTTTCAGTGAAATTTTTTTCGCGTATACAATACTTCCTTTTTTGTAAAAGGATGTAAAAATCAGAGGACATCAACGACTGTCAAGTGAAAACAATAATCAATGCTCGATAAAATTAAAAAAAAGAGAGAGAGAGAGAGAAACATTCTGCTACTCTAAAACCTCTATGTACAAAACAATTACACATTTTCCAATATAGAAATAAGAATTATTAGAAACAAAAGTACTTTATAAAGCATTTAAAGAAATCACAAAAAAAAATAACTATATTATGTTCAAACAAAATACTATCATATATAAAGCGACAAATGAATGGAGTACAATCGACAGTGTGAATGTTTAAATTCTTTACTTGCTATGTTTTGAGAAAATGTCTGATTGAGTATTTTCACTTTTCAAACAAAAATAAGAATTTAAATGAAAAATTTTAGCACCGGATCAAATTAAATTAATGTTCCTAAGAATAAAGCAGAAACATTCCACAAAAATGTGTCTATGTCTCCTACCGAATTAAGTTTTCCGTTTTGGAATTTGCACACTTCAACGAAGAAAGTTTTTTTTTTTTTTTAAATAAATTATGTACTTTTATTGTTATCGTTTCATCACGACAATCTGTCTAAATTTATTACTCTAAATATATCGTATATTATTTTTCAATTTATGATGAAAATGAAAAAGTATTAAAACTAAATCGTCAAAGCAATATACTGATACGTTTTTATTAAAATTTTGCGGCCTAAAACGAATACGGCTTAGAATCTTATGTTAATATTTTAAAATGTTCAATCAAATTACAGCTAAACCATCTTTTGAAAAGTAATATTTATTGTTACGGTGTTTTCAATATTAATAATAATAATAATGATAAAAATAATAACAATAATGGTAATAAAAATAACGGTAATAAAATAACAGTAATGGTAATAATAATAACGGTAATAATAATTACAATAGTGGTAATAATAAAAATATTAATTATAATATCAATAATAGTAATAAAAATAACGGTAATAAATCAACATTAATGGCAATAATAATAACGATAATAATAATATCAATAGTGGTAATAATAAAAATAATAATTATAATAACAATAACGGTAATAATAACAATAATAACATAAATGCTAATAATAATTGCATAAATAATAATAAGAATAATAGCAATAATAATAATGATAACTAAATACTAATAATTATAATAGAAGTAATGCAAATACTAATACTAATAATAATAATAACGTAAACCATAATAACAACAATGATAGTAATAAAAAAATATGTAAACAAACTAATAATAATAACACATTATTTTTTTCAACAATTTATTTTTCTTAGAAAATATCAAGTCTGCTAATATTAATGCCTGAATAATACGAAAAAAAAAAAAATTTAAAAATTGAATCGTCTATTTCATAAACCAGTCAACCGGGAAACATCCTAATTTTAGAAAGCTTTTATATCATCATTGAGGTGGCCCTTATCTTTCAACTTTGTAAAAAGAAAAAAAAACTAGCAGAAAAAGAGGAGGAAAAAAATGGGACTGTTCGAAGACCTATGAAGAAATGAAATAACAATATGTCTCATAAACAGCTTATTATTTTAGATTCCAGCTTCAAACAACCCAAGCAACGCTAGTTTTGACGACAGTGACAGAGAAAAAGGACACAATTTGACAAAAAAGATATATATCTGGTAACGATCGAATTGCCCGATTATGTATTCTCAACCGTGCTCGGATATCTTGAACAACACCTTTCTATTCAGAAACAACAGCGTGATGATCATTGAGTGCTCGGTAGATGTCAAAGGCCCTTTATGTACTCAAGATTTAACTACTTTAGGGTCTGTTTCTGTTATCTAAAAGGGAGATGAAAGCTTTAAGAACATTATGTATTTTTCTTGTGCTCGAGTCTACGTTCGAGTCTGTTTTCTCTGCCCGGAAGCTGTTAAAGCGCCCTATTCGGATTTTCTATTCGTGCGTCCACTGATCAGTTATCAGAATATTGATCCAGAAATCAGTAAAGTTACTCTCAAAAAAGTTTCAAACCTTAGCTTAAATTCGGCTCACGAAACTATGGCTCTTTCCTTATTAGATGACATTATTCCAACCACGATTAAGAGAAATATGACTCAAATTTTGCAAGAAGCTGATAAATATTTTGTAATACCTGCTACAAAACATTTCTTTACCCGATTTTCTATCAGTTCCGATTTCCTTGACAAAGGCTTCAACTTAGAAGGATGAATTTTCTATATTATAAAATGAATAAATAAACTTAACAAAACAATTTTTGTGAATGATGCTGCAGAAAGAGGTGTAATATTAATTCTGGAGAACACAACAATATTCTCACAGAAGATGAAAGTGAGGGAAAAAATTGTTTCACACATCGTTGCTCAAGACTGAAAAATCTGCCTTACTGATACTAAATCCTCCCTTATGAAATAATTAAGTTCACCAGTGGTTTATTTTACTACGTTTTGTTTCAAAAGAACTAATTTGTCCTAATAAAATGTATTTATTCTCTAGAAATTGTTGTGATGTTAAGAAAAATGCAATTTTTTAAAACATGTTTACTAGATTTCTAGGACTGACTGAACTTTATGGCATTTGAGGCACCCCAAGAATTTGTTCGACTGAAGGGAAACTCTGCACAAGCTGTTCTTTTGTATATTGGAATAAGATGAGAAGGTGGGAGCAATGAAATTTTAATTTTCTAAAAATGCCCTATAGCTAAGGGCCACCCTAATCATCATAGTAAATTATTTAATAGGGAACACACAGCTTGTTACTAAAAGACAATTACATAAATGTTTGACCCCTTTCAGTTTTAAATGTTGAAAGCCTTCGCAAAAATTTTAATGTGAGGGTAAAATGCTTTTTCGAAATGTAGATGTAGAACCTTAAGAGGTTTCTGAAGTAAACATAACCATTATTTTTATTCTCTTACGTATAAAATAAACTTGAACTTATGCTGCAAATATATTTCTTAGTGGTCCTTAAGGGGTTAATATAATTTTACAGAGATCATAAGTTTATTCTTAGGCTAATGTAAGCGTTACAAGAATGAGTTTACGCAGTAGAAACAACTTATTATCTCATTTTACGTTAATTCAGAACATTGTTCAATCCCTCCAAAAATAAGAACCGAGTTTCAGATTTTCAAGAATATATGTATTATTAAAATGCAGTTATTAAAGAAAAAGAGATAGTAATAACTTTTTTACATTATGTATTTATTAACTATAAAATATATTGAAAATATATTTACTGAAATATTTTCAGACTTTGCAGGACATGTATTAATACTATGCAAATTAAGTTGAATGAAATGCTCTAAATAACGCTTCAATAATGGCTCTCATTTTATCGATTCTTTTATTTTTCTTTGTCACATGCCTCCAGCTCTTTGAGGAATTCATTTAATTATGTAAGTGTTAACACTTCCGTCTGCATCTTTGCGTGAACTGACATGTTACATTTTAATCGAAATTCCATTTTTTTTCCAATTTGTTATTTTATGACCAGTTCTGTACGGAATTACATTAAAAATACACAGACTTAAGGCGAAACTCGTATTTTTTCTTTTATCAATTTTACTAATTACCATCACTTTATCAGTATACTCGTAGTTTTATTGATTCCCCGATTAATTGTGTATAATCAAGAATCAATGGTGTGTACATCTAAGTACTTTAAGAAGGGCTTAATAAATTTTGCTTTTGAACGTGAATCAAAAAGTGTCCCACCTTCAGATCATTAGGATTGAAGACGTGATTTAAAACGGTGTAGAAGTAAAACAATAATTTTAAGTATAAGTACAATAGCAATACAAATTGAGAAAAAAAAATCACGATAAAAGTTGTTTATAAATTTGTTTATGCTCCAGCATAAGTCCTAAGGTCCATATTGTCCACACCAGCGTTTCTCAACCTACCTTTTGGGGAAATTTCGCGGACCGGTAAGGTTTGTTTGTTTTTTTTTTTTCATTTTTTTTTTAAATAAAAATGCTTTTCACTTCCTCTTCGTTAAAATTTGTTAAAACCATTTTTGATCTTTTTTTACGCCCTCCCCCCCCCCCCCAAAAAAAAACTGAAAACTTTAACTCGCATACTATTACAAACTTGTGAAATAGAGTCTCGTACCAGCGAAGTTTTTTTAAACACAAAAAAATACTTTGTGACACACATTTTAATTAATTTGAAATAACATATTTCACAATACTATTCCAAAATATTGCAGACGAAGCAGTACTCGGTGCTGTTCTATTTGCAGTGCCATTACTTTGCAAGAGGTTTGTAAAGTATAAGGTCACGGGAGCTTTGAATTTAAGATTTTTTAACCTATATTTACAGAATTATTTTTAACCCCAAGCGATTTTTTTTTGTCAATAGCTAACTCTGTATTTTCTTCAAAAGCTCAATCCTTCCTTGAATTTTCCTAAATAATCTTGCTGTTTATTAATATAAAGCTTTAAGGAACATTGAATTGTTTTTTGATAATTGTCATTTTGACCCTTTTGAGAGAAAATAAAAAAAATTTGAAAAAAAAAAACCGACTTCAAAATTGCTCTAAAAAGTGAAAAATAATTTTATTCTTTAAACACCATCGATAATATTTTTAAACATAATTTTTGAAGTAGGCGCAAAAACAAAAAGTAAAATCCAGTGTAACCATATGCTTCGTTCATATTTTTTTCAGAAAACATCTAAAGTTAGGAACGAAACATTTATACTAAAATATGATGTTATCAATCCATAATGTATAAGGTAGAGAAGAAACTGGGCCTGTTTAAATTTATAGTTGTATCTGAGTTATGGTTGTGAATGATTTTGTCTACCGTTTTTGCGCCAAATTCAAAAATTATGTTTAAAAATATTATCGATGGTGTTTAAAGAATAAAATTATTTTTCGATTTTTAGAGCAATATTGAAGTCGGTTCTTTTTTTTTCAAATTTTTTTTATTTCATTCTTTTTAATGTAAATGTTTCAGAAATAGTAAGAGTTACCATCACGAAACTTCACCTTATTTTTTTCAAAAAAATGCTCCATACTAAAAAATTATATATATATATATATATATATATATATATATATGAAGATGCCTTAAAACTTTAAGCAATTGCCACTAAAAAATTACCCTTGTTCCTCTCTGGAATACATTAGTGTGTTAATTTAATCATAACTATTTAAATATTACGTTTTCCCTCACTAATTTACATTTTACAGCATACAAGTTGCTTGTGATGCAACCCTGTATCGCCTTACTTAGCCCAGATCATCTATTATTGACATAGTTGATAACGATAAAAATACTAAACTATAGTTGAGGCAAACTGAATCTGGTAGCATTGTGAAGGCTAAACAGATCCTAGTTACTGCATCCCCTCGCTTCCAGGTTAGGTTTACCCCCACTATAAAGCAATGACACTGAAGAAACTGTTGTATGGCACCAAACTTTTATAACAATGGGTTTTATATTCAATCATTTAATGGGGAAATTGCATGAAATTTACTGTTTTTTGCCCATAACTTTTTTTCTATAGAACAAATATGGTCAAACAAAGTAATGGGACCTAAGTTGAGCCATCCCCTATCCATTAAAAAAAGAATCATCAAAATCGGTTCACTAGGTGAGACGCTGTGAGTGAACAAAAAAAAAAAAAAAACATACACACGGTATGAACTGATAACCGCCTCCTTTTTGAATTCGGTTAAAAAAGAAATGTAATAACATTTCTTGATACTATAACATAGCAGAACCTAAAAAAAATGCCCCTTAGAATATAGCTTTGCAAGAACTTGAAGCACTTAAAATGTTTTTGTGCATAAAAAAGAGCTTTAATCGCTAGTTTTTGAAATGCAAATGAAACACAGCGCTGATTATTTTAAAGGATTTAAAACTTTTTTTAAAATGCTACAATATGCAAAATAAATTGCATTTATTCTAAACATATTTATTTTAAATTAATTTTACAAATATACCACATTATGTAGGAAACTAGTCAGATTTCTTCTCAGGGATCAAAATGAACCCCGCCGTATCTCTAGGTATACGATCATCGAAATTCTATTGTTAAGCTTTATTTAGACTTATTTTAGCATTATTTTGGTACATTTGAGTTCCTATTACTATTCCTATTCAGAGTCACAACTGACTACAACTGTATTTATGTCGAGGACTGCATACTAAGTGCCTTGCCTCCAATATTTTATAAACCGATAGATGGCAGCACCATCACCGGATCGAACAGTTAATGAGAATTTAGAAGTAGTCCAGGAGCTAATAGCTACCTAGTACTAGCACCCCCAAAGGTATCGTTTCACTTGGAGGACATTGAGACCACGAGCATATTTAACGTCGCCCAGTCCCCTTTAATGACGACGATGGGTCTTCGACCATCGAGGTTCGAACCCAGGACCCTCCGGCACCCGAATCCGACACTCTACCGATTGGGCTACCATGGCCCTACATTTAAGTTAAAGCTAATAAAATTATATCATCTTAAAAAAAGTTCAAAAGTGTGAAAAATATGAAAAATGCTCAACCCTTGCATGATTTATGCAAGGGTATGAGCATTTCATGCAAAGGTATATCAAGCATGTGTCATGCAAAGTAAGGACAAAGTAGCCGCTACTTAGGCCTTAGTGTCCTTCTTTATCCCAAATCGATAAAAAGATATAACGTCCTCTGTCAACCTTCAGGGCGCAATTTTTTCAACATAATTTGACAGATTCCACTAGAGAGCATCCCTAAGCTCTCAAATATGTATACCACGTAGTTCTATAGCTCTTCTCAAGAAACAACACTAGTGGTTCTGCATTCCTTGTGCTAACATGTGCCTTCATAACTCCTCAATCTTCTCCATGTAGAAGCATCTCTACATCAGCTAAGAGTTTTTAACTATCCTTTTACGAGCACTATCTAATACTCTATGCCGTAGTATAGTTGCACTTCTCATTTCTATTTAGCTTTTTTTTAAACAATTCACAATGACAACATATATCTTTACCAAAAAATTACGACCTACTTTGGCACAGCATAAAAACTTGAAAACATCCGCCAGAGAGATTTGGAAAAGTAAAGAATAGTTAAAATTAAGACCCTAAACAGGAAAAACACAAGAAAACGAGCTGATGTGTGCATCACATGACTTCCTTTTACACCAATTTAATGCTATTTCCCTATTATTGCAATTTTAATGGGATTCTCTCTCTAACTCTTTAAATATCACTAGCAATGGCCACATTGAAAGCAGATTTAAAAAAAAAAAAAATCGCCAAATTTTTCGCCAAGTTGGCGACAAAACTTGGCAACCAAAAGACTGGCGATATATCGCCAAGTGACCGCCAAATTATAACACCACTTGAGTTTGCATCGAAATTAACAATGATTTCCCCCCAAAAAGGTGCAAAAGACCCCTTTAGAAACACCCGAATGCAACCAAAATAGGAGGTGCACAACTAGACCCCACTACGAGTCTATGTACCAAATTTCAACTTTCTAGGACATACCATTTTTGAGTTATGCGAGATACATACGCACATACGCACATCCGCACATACGCACATACATACATACGCACATACATACAGACGTCACGAGAAAAGTCGTTGTAATTACCTCGGTGATGGTCAAAATGGATATTTCGCGTGTCTATACATTCTTAGGCACTTTTCCGCATGTGGTCGAATCGAAAAAAAAACTCAACATTCATTTGGGGGTGAGCAAAATGGAAATTAAGGGCGATTTTTGAGTGAAAATTTTTTCGCGAATACAATACTTCCTTTTTTGTAAAAGGAAGTAAAAAAACTGGAATTCTCGACAATGGATAAATAGAAAAACTGCAGACTCAATTCATTAGGGCTCAGTTACATGGCATTCATCGTGGAAGATGAAGAGGAATTAAAAGTTGCAGGAGATTTAGAAAACGATTTACCCAGTTGCATCTACATATTGCAAATAGTGTTAAAGTTATAGAAAAGTTAATGGTATTTTATTATTGTAGAATGGAATGAGCTCAGGTTTCCAAAGATAGCTGTTGATGCGAGAGAAGAAGGAGCGAATGTTGAGAGCAAATGGAATGCACCAAAAAGCTTTGGAAGTGACCGAAAATTTAGGATCCTATGTTTTACGAATGGTGTTGTCTTAGTAAAATTATTCACCCTTGAAAACTGATAAAAAGATGACTGTTTTCCGTCGGTAATTTCAGAGACAATAACTAGGTATGCTCACACATATTTCAAAAATAATTATAATAATATTAATTTTCCTTAAAACAAATATGTGTGACTCAAACTGCTTTTAAATGTATTTTTCATTCCAATAAAAAGTTTTTCGTATGTACACACGTATTTCTTTGACTCTACAGCGTTCTAGTTCTACAGCGGTTTTAAATAGAGAAAACCACTTTGGGCCAAAGTAACCCAAATGCAAGGGTAAATTGGCCTAAATTAAAAACACTAATAAAGGGTAGAAATACTTGGAAATAAATTGATCACTGTTCAAAAACTAAATTAAGACAACTCTGTGTACGATGTGTAAAACAAGTTTCCACAGCTTGGAAGTATGAATAGTTACAAAAGTATTGGGAAAAGAATGAGAAAAAATAAAAATCTGGGTCAAAGTACCCCGTGTTTACGGTGTATTGAAAAATTTTGATGCGATGTACATAAAATTCTAGATTTGAGGCTCACTTTTTTTCTTCGATTCACTAATAGTGATAAAATAAATTCAACTAGAAAAATAAATGAAATAAACAAATAATAAAATTTTAGAAATTCTTCACTTCAAAGGCGTTTCCTTAAAGTAAGAAAATACAGATCTAGGCGCTGTTTCTAAGTTAAAGAATTAATATCACTTACTTAGCAACAAAGTAGCAATGGAATTGTAGTTTCAGAAAGTTGAAAAATGTAAGTCTTCAGATACCTAATCAAATGACTTGTTACTGTTTTTAGGAGGTAATATATAGATGTCGCAGAAGATAAAATGGATACTATGCTCGAATTATGCAAGCAATAATCTAGTCGGTAATAATGGCCTATGACATTATAGTAGCTTAAATGTAATTCTATGCAAATATAAATCGGCCTTCAAATACTACTTTTTAATTTTATAATAAATTCGTAATGACTGTTGTGGTACACACCTATGATCTTTCTTTAAGTCATTAGGCATATTTTCTTTCATTCGATAGATAAGTTGTTGCATCTTGATTTTGAGTTTATATCAATTAACAAAATATATGCATCGTTAAGGTTTTGCAGTCTGATTTTGAATTTATATCGTTAGCGAAATTTACGCATCGTTAGGGAACCAAATGAATAGATGTTTAAGAAAGACATCGATTAAGGAGATAAATGATTGATCTCCTGACATTCGTCATGAATTTTATTGTGTTGAAAAGATATAATTGAGGTGTATTCTACCTTCACAGCAGCTAGGAACAGTTGACCTAGAAGAGAATTAAAATTATGTGAAGGTGATCCTTCATTTTTTATCATTCTAGCCAATGCTTTGGATACTTCTTTATCATCAAAAGCAATTGAAGAATCCAAAACAATTGTTATATAACGTGTAGATGGTAAGTGAAAACATAAAAACATCACGAAATGAGATGACATTTTTTGTTAGGTACACACAAGGTCGGATTTAGCTTCAAGCAGCCCGTAAAATAAAATGAAATCTTACGCCCCACTCCCTAATAACCTATCTTGACCTTGAACACCAAGCTATAGTAGGTTTAGCCCCGTCACGCCTCACAACCATAACCAATATTTTTTTTTTTATATTTTTTTTAGAAAAGTTTTCATGACATGGAAAAAATATTTGTTTAAAAGATTAAAAAGATGTATGCTACGACACACTTTTTTTTTAGTCTGAATAATATTTTTTCTGGAGTCCCGGCTCAAGTAGTACTCTACTTTCACAGCAGCCAGAAGCAGTTGACCTAGACGATAATTGAAATGATGCGAAGGTGATATTTCATGTTTTCTCGCTAATGCTATAAATGCTTTGGATTCTTTGTTATTATCATATGCAAAGGAATAATCCTTAACGATTATTATGTAATGTGTAGATGGTAAGTAAAAACATAAAGACATCACCAAATGAGATGAACGTTTTTGTTAGTTACGAACACGGTCGGATTTAGCTCCAAGCAGCCCAAAAAATAATCTGAAATTTAGCTCCCCACTCCCTTATAACAAATATTGACCTTGAACAGTTAACTACAGTCGGTTTGGAGCCGACACGCTGCCTCCTTAACAAATTTAATCAATCTTATTTATGTTTTAAAAATATTTTCATGAGATGAACAATATATATATATATATATATATGTTAAAGTTTTAAAAAAAAGTGTATGTTGCTGCTTATGACAATACACACATGTTTTTCTATTTACACTGAATATTATTTCTTCTTGAACCCAATCAAGAGAAGTATAAGTACTACCAAAAGCAGGACAAATGCAGCCGCTTTCATTTTCAGGAGAACAACCATGTTGAAAGTCCCACTTAGTTTAAACCTAAAACAATATAAAACGATCAATTAACCTTTTGATGCAAAGGATTATACGAGGAGCTGAATAATCCGTGATCCATGATCCACAGCGAACTTGATTTATCATGAAAACTTTAAAGGCTTCGTGTTACGGTTTAATTTAACGTGCATCCGTCACCATTAGCATGCACAAAAGGTCTTGAACCGGCTAATATCGAATCCGACATTTTAAATGCAAGCTTTTATATTCATTTCCAAGAAAACAAACGAAGGTATAAAATGTCAAATATTCTACACCTGAAAATTTGCTGCGAAAGGCAGATGTAATGTGTTTGTTTCTACTGGAACTGCGTAGTAACTACTAACCGTTTGCAGAGCTAGTACATTCCCCAGACACAGATAACTATTCTTTCAATACCACTATCGGCGAATGATGTTACCACAAACATTTAAACCCCCGGTTTCCACAACAGATGGAGAAACTGTGGCCTCTGCAATGAGAAGTTATACTTGAAATTAAATTTTTTTAAGTATTCAAAGCAAAACCAGTACTCGGGGGATCTTTTACATGTAGAATACGAGAGGGACTGATTTTTCTGCTTCAAGAAAATCCATCGACCAGAGACAGTTTCAAACCTGCGCTTTTGTGGGTAAGAAGCCAACGCCTAATCACTATACTACTCTGTACAGATGAAGGGTGCTTATTGTCAGAAAACAGGGAGAAACCTCATTGCATACAGCAGAAAAAAAACCCTTTTTATGCAGGTAGTTCGTTATTCTGTTGTGTTTTGCAACATTATTTTTCCTGCAATTTTCGGATGATCTGGAAAGAACATAGCGTCGCCTCAGAGCAACAGTAAAACATATAATCCCTACACACTAATAACACTACACTAAATAACAGTAGCTAAATAACACTAAGATGTTTAACTGTTGATCTGAAGTACGATATGTGGCAGTGAGAAGCAAAGAGATGTAAGTGTCAAAATGAAGAATTGGAGATAACTAGTACAGATGGTAAGTGAACCTCTCATCTGTTTTGAGACAATAGATGGCATTAGTAGCCTTGGTAGGTGCTGCTATACAGTATGATTTAGAAAAACTTATCATTAAAAGCCCACCTAGTTGCGGACCTTTAAGCATTTTTTACTCAAAACTTGGAAACATCCACTTTTATCTCCTTGCTTCTCAATACCTCATACGTGGCAGTGAGAAGCAAATGGAAGTAAGTGTCAAAATAAAGAATTGCAGATAACCAGTACAGATGGTAGGTGAACCTCTCATCTGTTTTGGGACAATAGATGATGTTAGTGGACCTGGTAGGTGTTGTTATACAGTATGATTTAGAAAAACTTATCAATGAAAGCCCATCTAGTACCGGACCTTTAAGTATTTTTTACTCAAAACTTGCAAATATCCACTCGTATCCCCTTGCTTCTTACAGCCTCATATGCGTTACTGAAAGGTATTAAACCACAATCAAGCGCAAAATCTTTTGGAAGTTTTTACTTCATTGTATATACATGAGTGACTACAGGGCACAGTACGAGTTGAAGTGTAACTATCAGGGAGCAAACAAAATATACTTTCGACGGCAACGTATTAGGTTGTGATTAGTGATTTTATTAAAACTGAAAATATCGCGTTTGGTAAACACGCTACATATCTGACCTGAATTATTCAACGTATTGCGCAATTATTTGCGTATTAGAATGCTTACAAATTCGAAGTGAGTGGTTTGGATTAGTTTTAGTTGTCATGTAAAATGTTACAAAAAAAAAAAAAAAATATTGATGAATTTCACCTTCACATCAAATTTCAATTTGCAATTTAGATGTTTCCGTTTGCATTATGTTTCCGTTTGTATACTCTGGAAAAATAGAAACAACTGACTTTTTCACATTTCTTTTTTTTATTATAATTTTTTTAGATTTTACTGTCATACAACTCACACCCTTTTGTGTATTTTACATAATGTCAGTAACAATTTAATGAAGTCCTTACGTCTCTGTCTCTGAATTAAAAGGAAACATTTATTTCGCTATAAAACGGATATAAAGTCAAATCTTCCATTTCCAGTTACTCTCAGAGAGGGGTCTTGGACACAATGCCCAAAATTTCATATCTCAGCTAAAGTTGAGACTTTTAAATTAGGTTTCCTTTACCCCCAGCTGACAATATTTTGCTATCGTTTAGGTTGAATATCAAGAATTCAAAACAAAGGCGTATTGTATGGTTTCTGTAGTAGTTAGAATTATAAAAGAAGTTGTCTTTTAGTCATAAAATCAAAATGTTTCATTCCCAGTTACTCTTAGAGAGTAGTATTAGACATAATGCACAAATTTTAATATCTCAGCTCAAGTTGAAGTTTTTAAATTAGGTTTTCTTTACCACCAGCTGACACTATTTTACTAAAGTTTATGTTTAATATCAAGAAATAAGACAAAGGTTTATTGTATGGTCTAAATTGTTGGCATAAATTGACATGAGAAAGGTTATGTCAAAGAAAATATGTTTTTGACATTTAAACGAGGAAAAGTAAAAGTAAAATGTCAGTATTATACTTTCTAAATCGCAAACATTAACTGTTAAAAACTAAAAAGCTGAAAATTTTAAGCTTCTGCAAGAAATTTTACTTAATTTTCGTTTGTATAATATACAAGATATTAAAATAATTATCTTCAAGACTGTAATTAATCATAATCATTTGAGATATGTATGCTTTTAACAATAACCCAAGATTACAATATAATTAATAATACTAAATAATAAGTCAATTTAAATCAATTTAAAAATCATTAGAATAATTTTAAATATTTGCTGGGCTGTTGACAGTAAATTCTGTGTTTAAGATTCATAAATGCTTAAAACAAAAAGCTTAACCATTCAGTAATAGCTTTAATGCATTAAAAATAATTTTGGATAATGAATCTTAAGATTAAGATGCTTTTATTAACGTAAAATGTATGCAAAAATCAAACTCATATAAGTTTGAAGCAATTCAGATTCTTGTTAAGTATGTTTCTTATTGTTTCCTGTAGCTATTATCTTTGGGATATAAGTTAAACACAACGAGTAGAAAAAATCGTTTTTTGTTAGTGTGTTTCACTTATAAAACGACTAAGCTAGAGTACTTAATGTAAATATCAAAATTATAAAAACAAATGGAGGACACAGATACAAGCCTCACCTGGCAGCCTTATGAAATTATAACTTAAAAAAGGAATACGGTTAAACACAACTAGTAGAAAAAATCGTTTTTTTTTTTAAGTGTTTCATCTATAAAACAACTAAGCTAGAGTATTTACTTTAAATATCAATGAAGGACATTAATACAAGCCAAGCCTGCCAACTTTATGTAATAAACATTTAACATAAAGGGGGGGGGGGGGATGGTCGATATTTCAAGGGAGTAAAAGGGAGATTTTAAACGACAAAAAATAGAGGAAAAATATGGTTTTATCCAGCATTTTTAGTTTTAAGGACAGTAAGTAAATGTATAAATTTAATGACGGCTCAGAGTTTAAAAATATTACTTATAAAATTTCATGCAAGAAACAGAAGCTTTATCAAAAATTAGTTTACTTAAAAGAAACACTAATATAATTTATATTAGAGTCATCAGCACTGAGACACTTATGTCATCTTAGATTTTAATTACGTTAATAAGTTGGAAAAACAATGTTACAGAAGTTGTGAAAAAATACATGATAAAATAAAGTAAATACACTGAAAAAAAAAATGTCACCAAAAATTTTGCTACAGCAGTACATTAAAATAGAAAAATAAGCCTACATTCAAAACGCGATTTTTCGTGAAGGAGGGAAAGGGGGTTTGAATACAAGAAATTAAAAAAATATCTTTGACAGTGCGCAATTCAGGATGTTATTGGAAAAAGAACAAGCAAGAAACTGGTGCTAAAAGATTGCTGTCCAATCACCTGTAATGTGGGTTGAAATTGGCTCAGCCTTTTCCCCACGTGCATACGATATGTACCGAACAGTGGTGCCACCGGATCTTAAAAGGATCGAAAAGCTATGGAAAAGAACTTCAGTCAGGATTCGGAAAGCGTTTCCTTTCGCCAACGAAAATCTCGATGAAATACGAAAAAAGTGATGACAAACTAGAAAATCTAAAGAAAACAGGGATAAATGGGCAAAAAAGGAAGATCTTCCGTAAAAAATGGGAAAGTTGGCAGGTCTGTTTTAAACTGAGAACATCATCGCAAATATCGGACTCGGAAACTTTCGAAGCAATTGAGATGATGTTTAAAAATTGGATAATTTCATACTTCTGTCCGCTTAAAGGGAGTATAAAGCTTTACGAAGTTATCTATAATAACCAATGATCGAGTAACGCTTCTGACGTCATCATTAATGAAACTCGGGCCACGGCATGATAATTTAATAATGCGTTTTGGTAATTTTTAAAATGCAAGGAAAGGCTTAGTTGTGACAAGGCTGAACTGGATCCGGTAACTTAACTGTTTTACTGGTAAGACTGTCATTTCAGTGGAATGAAGAAACGAAAAAGTGGTCAACAAGGAACACTATCTACTGGAGTTTAGGGTTAATCCGCTGGAGTAGGGGTTAATATTTCAATTATCAAAATATCACCAGACAGGAAATTGTTTCGTTCAACTATAGAAGCAATTTTCACCCGTCATATCTTGACAGGCGTTTTTCTAGTTATTTTAAGAATTTTGAATAAGTAATTCTCCTTAGTTATATGAAAATGAGACTATTTCAATGCTAAAGGTATTAAACGATGAAAAACCAAAGAATTAAAATATCGGTAAGAAACCTAGCTTTAGAGGAAATAAATGTTCTGATATACCACATGTTTGCCAAAAACGGTTTGCCACATGGGTTTGATTCATTTAGGCGGCGTGTTTGATTCAAATATCTGACTGTTTTTAACATTAAAAAACACCAATACAATTTGAAAGCAGGATTTCGTTCTGCCTTTGATGATGTGATTCATTAATGCGGCTGATTCAACTAATTATTGATTCAAATTTGCCGGGAACTATAGTTTTTGTGTGGGAAAAATAGTATGCATAAAATATTTCTGAGTAATTTTGAATGTTGGAAAACGTATCAGAACGAACTCTTGAATGTGAACACAAAATTGCAAAATATGTCCATTTAAAACACAACAAATGTGTGATTCAAACAAAAGATTAAAGTTTAAAACTTATTTATCAGAACTAAGCACAAGTTAATGGAAATAAATTTGTCACTTATCTATAAACATACATATCTATAAAAACAACTATTTATTTCGCTTCTGCTCATGTCACTATGCACCCCCTTAAAAATTTATTTTCTTATCTTGAAAGGATGTTTTTTGTGAAACGAAAGACAACTAAGGAATATATTGTAAAACAACAAAAGGGACAAGCGAAGGAAATGAACTGAAGAGAAAAGAGGAAGAAGGAAGCAAAGATAACAAAGAACGACATTGCTTTCCGATTTTGTGTGCTACATAAATTCATTTCAACTAATATATTTTATTCTATGTAGCAGCTTTATCTTGTTACTAAGCGTTTGTTTTATTCTACCAATTTTGTTTATGCAGGTTGAAATCCTTACTTCATTTGCTTCGTTTTGGAAAAGGCTGGAAAGTGAAGAGATGATTTGCTTGATTAAAAGTAGTGGACTGTGGGGCAAAGTGAAATAGTTAAGATGACTGAGCTTTTCTAAATAAAAATTGGAAAATTGTTTTGAGAATTACAGTGCATAAAGAAAGAACATTGTATTTTACAATAATACTTGCATTGAAATAGTATTTTTTTACTTTTGGCCGTAAATTTTCGCTTTCAAAAAAGTTGACAATTTTCACTTTCTTTTTTTCATGTGGCAAAGGGAAAAATGAAATAATTTTGTAGTGAAATATTTTCATGGAATTAGAAAAAATATTCTTGATCAAATGAATCAGTATATAAAAGGTTAAATGTATAAGTGAAAAGATACTGAAAAAGATAAATGAATAGTTACATAAATTAATAAATAAATGTATGAGGACAAATAAATGAGCGAGTAAAATAAAAAATAAATAAGAAAATATGCGAACAAATGAATAAATGAGTGAATTAACAAATTAAGATATAGGGAAAAATCATCTCAAATTAACTTTTTTCTAAAAATTTCAAATTTGCTGTAAAAACATGAATGATACCTCATTTTAAAGGTGAAAGCTTGCAGATTTTGAAGATGTGTTGATAATGCTTATACTTGCAATAGATTTTTGGTTATGAGTTTATGTTTAGGCATCTATCAATTGGTTAGAAGCAGCAGTACGCAAGGGTAATAAGTTAGACTATGTGTTTAATAAGAAAATATCAGTTTTTTTTTTCTTTTCACCTGTCTTATTTGCATAATATTCAAAGGTTATGAATAATTCAAAAAACTTTTTTAACAATAGATTTAATCTGTCTAAAAATGCTTTAGAATTTTTTTCTGAATTACTTAGGTACGTCCGTTACTAATTTCGGTTTAAAAAGATGCTATTAATTTATTTTTTTGCAGAAAACTCCCAAATCGTAAGCTAACTTTTTGCTTCAGTTTAATAACAATATACTAACAAATAATTATTATTTGATGAAAATAATTCGGTAAATCAATGGTAACGGACGTACCAGTACGTCCGTTACCAAAAATAGGCTCTTAGATCTTCGAATTTTTATATATAGATGGTTTTAGATTACTTTTATATTCCAAATACATACAGCTTTTATTTTTATCAAATCATCAATCATTTTGCTTCAAAATAAAAGAATATAATAAAAAGATCATATAGAAAAGTAGATTTAGATTTTTTTTTATCTTGGTAATATTTTTAATGTTCATTTACACGGTCTTGCTCTTGAAATGATTTTCAGTTGAAATTACTGAAAAAGCAACTAAAGGTATTCTTAATTCATGTGTATGGTAAAAATCGTTAAAGTACAGAAAATTTGTAAAGCAAAGTGCACGTGAACAAGTTGTCTCACATGTGGATATCTTAAGTTTCATACTTTGCATGTGAACAAAAATGTTTCACAGGCGGATATCTTAAATTTTATTTAAAAGTCAAAAAAAAAAATCGAAGTGCTAACTGAGCTAATTCTTGAAATATTTTATACACTAGAATGCATGGATGCTATGTGTTTCTGACTGTTTAGATTATGGATAAATTAAGAGTTAATACCTATCTCAAATATTTTTAGATATCTTTTCAGAAACTTAAATATTTTTTTTTCTTCTTAAACAAAAAAGAAATGATGTTGAATTTCACATGTTTGAAAAATCAAACATTATCAAAATCACTCGAAACTCTTCTTTCTTTATTTTTTTAGGAAAGGAATGTTAAACAGCAATAATGGCGGGGGGGGGGGGGGGGGGTTCAATTTCAAGGCGTAGTTAATACTGCTTCAGAGTTTGTTTCACTTGCAATGGAGGTCAATCCAAAAATCCACAATTAATATGTTCTAATTCCAGACTTTGATAAAAATTTAATGAGGCTCGATAACAGCTGTACCTAATATCCTAAGACAACATTACATAAAACTAAAGACTATCAAATCCTTGTACCTGATGAATCTTCAGGAATGGATAAAATAAAGGAGTGGAAAATTAAACAGAACAGACTGTGAAGAGGATGAAAATGATTCTAATACTAAAAAATTAGAATCATTTTGTCAATGTTGAAATTGCAACTACGAGTACAAAGTAATGCTGTTCATAACTGAGCTTACGAATCTGAAGTGAGGGGATGTTGGGTATGAGGTTTAATATTTAAAGAAAACTGAAAACAGTGAGATACTTATAGACAACGGACCTGAAAATTATCATTCTATTATACTACTATTTTATTATGATACTGGTTTATACTATAGATCTATTTAATGTTTCAATTATTGACAACCAAGTTCAACATCATTTTTAAAATCCTGTATTAAAATTTTGATTTAATCATGCACACTTTTGTATCAATTATTTTCATTTGTATTATTAATCTTTTGGAAAAGGCACGTCCGTTACCACTGTTAGTATGTCCGTTACCAACACAAAATATTTTTTATCATAATATTAAAAATAAAATGATTTACAAATTTTGTTTGTTTTTGGATCATAGAATACTTAAGTCTGTAAGAAAAATATTTTTTCACTTGTAAAATGTAGTAAATCAGAGAATTTTGATCAACACTAGCCTTCTATTGAGAGTCTTGTCCAAAAATAGTACATCCGTTACCATTCACAAAAATGTATAGTTCTCAAATTTATTTTATGCATGAGGACAAAAAATTGTGCAGGGTGAAAGGAAATGTTAGACTGGATCTAAACATGCCACAATTTTTAACCAGGAATTCAATAAATGGGCTAGAAAACATCATGAATTGTATTTTTCTTGGGAATGGTACGTCCGTTACTTTGATTTTGCCCTATAACTGATAAAGAATACGTAAGAGATTTAGTAAATGAACAAACAATTAAACTATTTCACTTTGCTTCATCCACTTTGTCCCGCATGTACTCGTCTAACTGCATAACATATTTAAAATACAAATAAGCTTATAATTAACTAAATAAACACTGCACCGAATTTTAGAATTTCTGTTTTATTAATTCAAATGTTAATTACTAGAACGTTATCATTCAATAACACCAAAAATAATTTTCGACTTTCAACAAAATATATTACAATATGAGGTTTTTTGTTTTTGAAAATTGCTTGTATTATCCTAATCTATGATTTTCAGAGCTAATTTTTTCTTGACTGGAACATACTACATGTGTTACTATGTTGTTTAAATATTACTAGATAGGTGACGCTAAAAGCAGAGTAAATATTTCACCATTTCACTTTGCCCCACATTCCTCTACTCATGTTTATTGAAATTTGTTACTCAAACTTTAACTTGAACAGCAGACTAAACATATATGACTTTATTTTTTAAAAAAAAATGTTTTACATGTTGAAAGTAAACTGTTTATAATGATAGTATTTCCAGTCGGACATTGCCCTACATTTGGTTACATATAAAACCGAAGAAAACCTTCCACTGTGTTGCATAGGAATCACAAATTAATGAAAGTAATTAAAAAAATGTTTTAATGGAAATATTAGCTTGGATCAAGTTAAAGGTAAACTTGAACCAAGTGCCATTTAGGGAAACTTTGAACTATATTACAAATGTGATGTAAAATAAAGTGTTTCAGTAAAAATAGCAAATTTTGAACTATTAAAAATAACATTTTAAAATTTGTAAAATGTAAAAACCGGACTGTCGGTATATTGTATGTGGGGTTGCCTAAGTCCTAGCTTTATTAATATCTTCATAAATGTTTAATTTCTGTACATTAAGGATAAAGCGGAATTTAAGGATTACGAATTATATAATTTTAAGACGATGTTACTTTATGCCCTCTAAAACGATAAAATCAATATGTAAGCAACAATACAAATACAAGCACAAAACATACATGTTTTGTGCTTGTATTTGTTGTCGGTTACCTCAGGAAAAAGTAAATCAGTGCTTCAACTCGTTTTTGATCAAGATCGCGAAACATTTAATGTTTATAATTTAGTAAACAAATTTTTGCTATTTTTTATTCTTTATTTATGCTGCAATAATTTATATCTTCATGAATGTAATATAACTTCAGTAACCAAGTGATAAAGCAGAACCAATGGATTATGAATCATATAATTTTAAGATGATTTTACTTTCTGCCACCCGAAACGAGAAAATCTGTATATAAGCAAGAAAACAATTATTGAACACAAACTATACATGTGTTCTGTTGTTTAGTCCAGGAAAAAGGGAATTAGTGTTAAAATTCGTTTTGGATCAATAGCGTTGAACGTATGATGTTTATTATTTAAAATATCAAATTTATGCCCCCCCCCCCCTATTTTTTTAAACCGCAAACCAGTTTCATTACGCATGTTCATAAAATAACTTCAACGAGAAATTACACATAATTCAAATTTAGGAATTTTATTTGTTGCATTTAGTACCAAAACCTTCAAATTTCATTGTTAAATCACGCATAATTTAACATAAGAAAAACGAATAATCCAATTTTTTTTTCTTCGGAATTGTAATATGTAAAATAATACTTTTTATATCTACGACATATAAGTACACATATTAAAGACATTAAGATCCGGTATTTTACTATACATTTTCCAAACTTACATTTTTAGTTTAACTTCTATCAAAAACTAATGGACTGATGCCAAAGATTGGAACTTATTAGTAAAGAATAATAAAAATGTTTTCTTAACTAATTACAATTTATGTCTCTTAGTTAAAAATTATGGTGATTGGAGCGCTTTATTACCGAAAGAAGTTTATTAAAAGTATAACTTGATTGGATTAATTTAAGCTCTTAACTGCAAATTAATTACCTCTCGTTTAAAAGCATTTAATTACACTTGGCATCTCTTGCGAGCTAAAAAAATAAATTAAAGCATTTCCGTGGTTTTTTAAAAGTCCTAAAATGCTTTAATTGCGTTCTATTAGCTTCTAATTTACTGCAATTTTTTGTTTTCTAATAAGCGCAGCGGGCTGGTCTCAAGAGAACCTCCATGGAAACAAAATAAAGAAATACATTTGAAAATAAATTTAATATACTCATGAAAAGTAAACGCGTTTCGTAAAAATCTTGTACTACGTACCTAGCATGCATATGAATACATCAATACACACATTGCTGAAGAGGAAACAATAAAGAACTCTTGTTGATCTAGAAAACGAGCATTATTTTTCTCGCTGTCTATCTAATAGGTACACTTTTTCAAATCAATCGGATATATTTGCTCATAAAATCTTCTTCTGTGTACTTTGTTCAAGTCTCAGGAAAAAGACAACAACTGGTTCCTAAAAGGATTTGCCAGCGCTGGAAGTACTGAATGACCAGGATCACTTTTTGAGTTTTATTAAGAACCTTTCAACCATCTATAGAAGTTCATCAAGATAGAATATTTATATGTTCAAAAATGAAAACTAATTTATCATTACTTTACACTCAGTAAGCAGCAGTAAACTGTTTTGCGAAAACCTATTACGTTTGGAAAAATTTAAATGCTCTTTTTTTACCTTTATTTGCTGGGGAGATGGCAGAGTTCTGGAACGGGGTTTAACTTCCAAACCCTTCACGTAGCCGCACCACAGCCTATGGGGCAGGATAATCCATAAAAACTCTAAAGTGATGTAATAATTCTATCCTTTGTCACTAGAAGTTGCTATTATCCATTACAACAGCCCATTTTACCACGCCCCCTTGCCTGTAACCAAATAAGACTTCACAAGTCAACTTTGTTTTTACTACTACCTATAATGACGGAATTTTGTCTCTAATAATTATACCAACGACTCGTTGTAGCATCTATAATTTGACTTGCATATTAATTTTAATGAATTTTTTTTCAGAACACATTAAATGAACTATTTCCTTTCACGAATTTCAAACTGCGAGCAAAAAATGAATTAAGTTTCAGATACGCCTTTTTAAAGAGATATTGCTACTGATTATCTTCGTTTTTGACTTAAGATGGAGCGACAGGCCACACTAAATCATTCTAGAAGTTGAGATACTTGAAAGATATTTACTCCTATTTGAATCACAAGATTTTGAAGGACAAATTAAAATGCAACTCTTGTGATTTGAAAACTGGTTCCGGCTTATACTTAATACTTCTTTGTCCCACTCCGTGCAAGGATTTGTCTTACATGACCTTCAAAAAAACATCTTTTGTATCAGAAGAAATAGGCACGTGTCGTTAAAAAAAAGTTGATAAATTGCTAAGGGGAACAATTTTAAAATAAAGTTTTTAGATTAATATTTTAATTAGGAAGATTAAAAAAAATACTTCAACGTTGAAAAGTTACTAATAATTTGTTCAGCTAATTTGTAATGAAAGCAGCATAAGATTTTTATAGAGTTAGTTTAAGCACGGAATGAAAAAAAGAAATGTCAACAAAATTCATCAAGGAGAAGGGATTACTAATAATTTGTTTAGCTAATACTTTGCTTATTAACTAACTAATAATTTATTTAACAAATTTGTAAAGTATTTTGATACAGAACCAGTTCAAAAACAGAATGAAAAAATATCATAAAGTACTTCAACTTCCTAGCTTTTTTTTTAAAACCCTTAAACAGCACATTATGTAGAAGTTTAGTGCAGAAGAATTAATTGATTTAATGCTGGAAAGCTTTTCAGAGAAAACTCAATCATTAAATTTTGGTAAAGCAATTACTTTTAAGATTTCAGGCGTTGTTCCCAAAATACCTTTTAAAACATTTTGAAATGAAAGGTTAGGGGTGCCGGTAATGATTAAATACAAAAAGTGAAACATTTAAAACTTCATTAGGAATTGAAGTTTCAGAAGCACACTTGCAAGGTATTATAATTTTTATGAACTTGGTTTTAAGTATAAGAGGAAGTGTTCGGTCACGCTATATCTTGCAAAGAATATTTTAGTTAATAAGTAAATGCTCAGCGTGAGGATAAAAGGTCCATTTTTACTAAATAAGGAATTATTTTCAAGTTAATGTGTTAAAGATAAGGTTTCATAAACTGCAGAAGTTAAATTCTTTTATTTCTGAGCTGAAAATTTATAGTAAACAGTCTCGAATGTAACTAGTCGGTTAAAAAACGTCCCAATTTTTTATTATTAAAAAAAATATTGTATCGTAAAATTTCATATACTATCTCAACGTATAAATGGTGATGTTCCCAGTAATCTAGTACGCACAATATGTGTATGCGATCATATACATAATATGTCATAATATAAAATTTTTTAAAGCTTGAAGGTATATGCTATGTGTCTATAAAATGTTTGAGAGTATACGGCGTATATAGAGTATACCCTTTGGGAACACCACTTCGTATAATGTTTTACAGGGTGGGGCGCAGGAACTTTTTTTCAGTTTGGCCCGCAAAAAGGGTGCAGCAAATATATTGTGAAGAAAGAAATCTATTAAAGCAGAATTGCAGCATTGTGAACGTGTGTGTCTGTGTGTGTGTTTTTTTTTTTTAAATACGAAAAATATTTTTACTTACTCAGATTTATCTAAGTATTTAAACCTATTAACCATTTTTTTGTTAGATGCGGCTTTTTCTGAGGTAGTCAACTGTCATCCGTGAACAAAAACACTTAATTTAAAAAAAAAAGATGTTTCAACAATATCATTTTAGCCCTTTATAATCATAGACTACATTCGAGGAAATCTTGATATTTCTGAAAAGATTATATTAAATTACCTAAATGTAAAAATAATCATATTTTACCTATTAAAACAATGCGTTTCGGAAAACAGAGTGCTAATAAAAAATAAATTCTAAGAAGAGAACTAATTTAGTGTGAAATTTCAGGAAGCGCATTCCGAGAAACTTTTATTAATAAAACGAATATTATTTTTTTCGACAAAATTGATTTACTGACGAAAGCAGTGCTTTTTACACTTTTCGGAAATAGTGATTTAAAAAAAAAGTAATTCAAAGGCAGCTAAAAAGAAACTCGACATACATTAAACAAAATATTTAGTTAAAAACAAAATTATACTTCAAAACTTAAAAGGGATATTATTAATGAAAATGTGAGAGTGATTTTTCCGGTTTCAATTCTTTACCGAGATTTTGTCCACTATTTCCTGGAAAAAAGTCTACTTTGTTTAAGCATGAACGTTTTAGCTCATTAAAAAATATATATGCAACGCAAAATGCAATAGTTTATGTAACAATTCAGTTTTTACAAATTTTGAACAACTCCAGAAAAAGAAAAAAAAACCGCTGAAACACTTAATGATGTAGTCACTATGCGCAACAAAATTTTCAATATTAAATAAGGGGTTGGATTTTTTTTTAAATGAGCACTGAAATACAAAACTCCCATTGAAACACATTTTTTTTTTTTGACAAATCGATTAATTTGTGTTTATTGCACTAAAATTGTCCTGAATACCAAATCTAATTTTTCTCTAACCGTTATAAGAGAAGATATTTTTAAGGTTGGAGAACGCCCTAAATATTTTTTTCTTCAATACTCATTGTACCTTTCTAAAATTTTATATTTTTTTCTTTAATATTCATTACAACTTTCTAAAACTTTATACGATTATTAAATATGTCATAAATAATATATTTTGACTACTTATTTTGTAAAAAATAAGTAGGGATAAGTTTTCTGTAGTTTTTTTTTTAAACAAAAAAGTTATATGTTTAGCAAAGAACTATCATTTACTTAACCACATCCAGTTCATTCACTTTATCATTATTTTTAAAACTTTTTCTGTCGATCTCTTTGTTAGATAACAGAAAGTGATATAATCTTCCCATTCGGAAATAACTAACTTAAAAACAGGTTTTATGGGCATAAGTTCAAAAATTTCTCCCGAAAAACGTGCTTTTTGTTCTCTACGTTTAATTGATCATTAATTTAAAATCACATATTGCATGTATATTGATTTTTCGAGGTTTATATCACAGTAATATGTTCAATTAACAATTTTGCAAAGTTTCTAATCTTTAGAGTAAATACTTTTTTCGCTAAAGCTGTTGGCGTAAATAAAAACTTTGAAAACGTGGTTATGAGAAAATCAAGAAACGAAAAAGTAAATTTCAGTTATAAGCAGTGCATTTGAGTTTGGTAAATTTATTTTAGTTTTCTCAATAATTCACCGATTTAGAAAACAATCATGGATTTAGAAAGAACAACACTTGGGCTCTCTAAAGGTTTCAAAATCTCAAAATCGATTGTTTTCCCCGAAAATTAAGGCGCCTCCCTAAAGAAACCACCTAAACTTTCAGAATGCTGGTTCACCGCAAAATGCTTTAAAAAGAGATCTATATCCTTCTGAAACCATGAAGATTCCTATTACCATGTAGCACTAGTTTCTTCTAAAAGTTGTACGTGCTTGGATCCAACTTTTACCCCCCTGACTAGTTCCGCCATAAGGATGGATTAGAATCTTTACCCAACATGACTGAACAGCTGGTCACCTCTTAAAAATTGATATTTCCTCGGATTCCCAATGCTCCCAGTGTGGGGGTCATGTATGTTCTGGGGGCCAACATAATCCTTACTGCTCAAAGCTCAGTGGACCTCTTTGGAAGAAAGATATTTTTAAGTAAAAAGTAAAATGACTCATGGATTTTTTTTTTCTTTTGGAAAACTGATCTATATATATAAAAATGGAGTTTGGTAAATTTGTTCCCTAAGATCTCAGAAACTACCCGGCAGATTTGGCTGAAACTTTCACCGTTTGTTCAGTTTGGTACTGGGAAGGTTTATAGACCAGTTCGAAAAAAATCCGATTGATAGTTCCCTTTTTATTCCAATTTTAGTCTTATTTATCGCACAAATGCCCCAATTAAACGTGCACATATTAACATTATATGTCCATCGAAAGCGCTAATTTTTCTGCTGAAGATAGCATCTGTTCGAAGTTTCTAAGTTGTATAAAAAACGAGTTATGAGCTTTTTTGTTCCCTGTTCGAAGGCTTTCATCAACCCAAGTCATTATTTAGTGTGTCATCTCAACTCCCAAGAATTGTTATATTGTTGAATATTTTTGCGTTTCGTCTGACTTTTTGAGGCTTTTCTCAAGTCAAATCTTAAAGTAACGTTTTTCCACAAGATTGGCTAAAAATAAATGGATTTGGCTGATCATTTTACTTTTAAACGGAACTTATGTAATTAATGGTTTATTATTATTATTTATGCTGATTGGACACTTGCTCACTATACCCAACCAACGATCAGAAATATCCGCAGAATTTTTTCAGAAAGATTTCAGTAGCTGATGCATTTGGCAGTTTTTTCCACTGTCGCTGTTTTTGAGCCCAAAGACTACGTAATAATGTTTCTCAGCTTTCACCATATAAACAAAATATCGCCAATCAAAGATACTTTAAAAAAAAAAAAATACTGTGTAAAATAATTGAACAACTAAATTAGGCAAATCCATAAACCGCACAAAAACTTCCATTAATTTTTCTTTTTGCACGATTTCAAACAATCGCCAAATTTTACTACTTATTTTGGAAACATTTCGGATGAAACTGTTTAGCGCCATTTTTTTTTTTGACCAAAAGTATCTCAGCATCTGGCAACAATATTTCTATAATAAAAATTGGTAAGGAGGGGGAGTATTATCGAAAGTGTCCCAAAATGATTCTCGCAAATTTGGTAAGATTTTAAACCGCACCAAGTGCCCACAAAAATTGAAATTTCCCAAAATAACTAAAGCAAGTGTAAGGGGAACACGGGCGGCTAAATTTTTAAAAACAGTTCTTACATCAATAGCCATACAGAGAAGGTTTTAGATTTAAAAAAAAAAGTACTAACAGATAAATCTTTTTAAATATGTAAAGTTTAATTTCATATTTCGGAAATTCTTCAAATTTGTATATGCTTAAATGTCGTGCTTTCGTTTCTAATTGAATAGTATTTTGTTCTTTATACTTATTGCTATTTTAGTTTAATGAGTAAGGAAGAAGCTCGATTTTTAATCACGTCAAAAAGGTTTGTTTTAAATTCTTTCGCTTAAAGCAGAAAACAAGGGTAAGTAACAATTGTTTCTGATAATTATTACTGACCCAGGCAACGCCGGGTATTTTTGCTAGTTTTATATATTTGTTAGCAGGGTGCAGCACTTAGCTTTCGATATTTTATTTTTCTGTAGAATATAGTACATAACTATGAAGTGGTAGAAAAGTAAACCTACATGGATGAAAATTACTTCAAATGCTTGTAAAGTTGAACTATCTTAATACGATCACGTATAGTACGAAATTACGGCTAAAACGAACACTTGCTATCTAATCACAATACAAATTTCACGTACAATGCGTATATTAAATGATAAGTATCGGATAAGACCAACAAACATGTCTGACCTCTTTACTTAAAATATTCGTGGTTACTGCATTTTCTTTTTATAGAAAGTATTCATCATTTTGTTCTGTAGAAATCACACTGTGTATCTAAAAGAAAATTTTAAATATTTTGCGTAGGAAAAAAAGCCCGTACATTCGTTTACCTGTGGACATTGCCATTTACATGGAGATAAAACTGTTCATCTTCCATTATGGAATACAAACTATTCCGCGATTGTCGATTATCATCTCCATTTTTCACTATTTTCCAAAACTATTCATTTATACGAAATGAGTGATTTTTTTAAATGTACTAATAGTCATATTACATTGTGCGTTAATAGTAATATGTTTTAAACGCAGGTAAGTATTCCTACGTTTTTTCGCAGTATTAATCATTCACGGTTTTTACGAATAACGGTTGATACGAACAAATTCGTAGATATTTGACACTTCGTATTAATCGAGCTCAACTGTATTTCATAATGACAGCTCATCCCCTTTTTTTTATGGTTCCGAATAATGAAGTTAAATGTTTTGCTTAACGAAAAGGTTTCTGACAAAGAACTGAATTACTTAGGATAACTATTAGATTTTCTCGAACGTTTTTATGATTATTATAATTTGCAGCTTTCTTCTTATTTTATCTTTAATTTATTTTTCAACTAGTTATTTACGATTTTCAATCAAATAAAAGTGCTGTAATTAAAGAACTATTGGATTATCTTTAAATTTCAGGAAAACCCTCTTATTTACACAAAACTCCTTTTTAAAGACACATTCTTTCAAAAAAGGGGCAATTTATTTTCATTTAGCTACGGTTAAAAATAGTTTTTCATTTATTTCATCATAAATCACTTTTTAATCCACTTTATCATTCGACTTCCTTTGTAAAAAGTTCATTTAGTTTAATGCAATTTCATCCGATGGGGGAAATGATAAAAAAAAGCTGGTTTTCGTGAATGTCTTATTTTTTTAGAGACAAATGACACTAATTTAATACTTAAAAGATTGCAAGATTGAGAATAAGGGATTAAAAATTAACGTTTTCAGAAAAATTTCATGAGAAAAATAATTTTGAATTGAAGTGTAGAAAAACTTTTTTGCAATTCAACCACTAAGTTGTAAAAGCCCAGAAAGCTTTTGAGTAGCTAAGTTGTAAAAGCCCAGAAGCATTTAATACGTAGTTTTAAAAAAGTTTAAAATGTATGTTTTGCAATAAATAAATAAATAAATAAATAATGACATTTTAGTTTCTAACTATAGAAAATTGTAAAATAATTGCATTTTAGCTTCGAACTATAGAAAATCGTAAATCATTGTTTTTTAAATGTTTAAAATTTATTTATTTCAGGGGTTGGAAAATAAGAGAGTGGGTTTTGCGGGTTAAACACATCCCCCGCCTGTTAGTACGGCAATGGATGTACAACATGCTGACTGTTATTACCGAACCTCTCTGCCCTACTTCCAATGAAAAAACCTTGGCTGGTTATGTCCAAAACAACCTCCCAGAAGGAAGTTTTAGCCGTATTAGTGAATCGTATTAATTCTTAACGATCTATATAGCTTAGAATAGACCTACTATTCATATTTTTTCTGGCTAATGAAATCAGAGATGCTGAAGAAATTAAAGATTTTGAAAGTCAAGAAAGAAGTCTTAGATTTTAGCTGCTGTAACTATGCAATCAATAAAAGTCAAAATCTATAGCTCGGGGTGATATATTTATGGAAAATTTGAATCGATGATTAGCTATTCGTTAATGTAGGAAAAGATGATTTAAAGTTTATTAATATTTTGCAACACTTATAATCCATTCTACTTAAATATAACTATAAAATATATTAATAAACTAAAACGAAATACGCCTTTACCCCGCCAAGTAGGGCAAATTAAGGTAGGGTCCTGAGAAGCAGTGCCAAAAACATCTCTTTAGACGCCTGCTTCTGATTTTTTCGACGTAGTAATCTTTGAAAACTTTAACATAGGAAATGAAACGTAAACTTAAAAATTTCGTAAACGTAAAATATTTCTGAACAGAGTACCATCTACTATAAATGTAATCTCTGAAGATTGAGGTACGCACTTGCCCCGCCTAACTTAACGGTGCACAAATTGCGACCTTATGCATGTTTCCAAAGTGGCCAGAATAACAAAAAATTCTTTAAATAATGCAGTAGGGTACGTTCTGATGCACTGTTGTAATTACAGTGTTCTGCAATTCATGTTTTTTTTTTTTTTTTTTTTTTTTTTTTGAATTACAGGTTCAGAGAAGCCAAGGAAGTCCAAGACCAAAAAAAAATGTTAATTTTGAATATTTTAGCCATAATTTTTGAATTGAATGCTTAATTTTATAGAGTTAAAATAGTTTTCCGAATCTTTTTTTTCTTCATACTTCACTAGTAGTTCCCATATAAGGCAGTAAGAAGCAAAGAAGTGTAAATGCCAAAATTTAAAACTTGGGGATGATCAGTAGAAGTAGTAGAAGAACCTTTCATCTTATTTAGGGCAAGAGATGGTATTAGTATCTCTGGTTGATGCTGCTATACCTCATAATTTAGAAAATAAATTGCAATGAAAGCATACCTAGGATCTGAACTTTAAATGTGTTTCACTCGAAAACTTGCAAAAGTAACCTTGTATCCCTTTACTTCTCATTGCTTTATATATGGGCTATCTTTAAAACAATATACTGAAAATGTGGCTTAGAAGCTTCACTTTTAAAATTGTGCAACAAAAATCTTATTTCACAAAGAAAATTATTCCTGATGTGTGTATAGAAAACTATTTCTATAGAAAAGTAAAATTTAAAAACAATTGAAGGAACCTTGAAAAGCTATCAATGCTTAACTATGGCCACCTATGACTCACGTACCTTAAAGTATATACTAGTTTCTGCAAAAAATTTTAAACTTTTATTATGTCCCATAAATGCCTCAATATATGTGTATCATGTCATCCGAAAATAAAATTACAGTCCATTAAAACAGCATAAAAAACGAGAAAAATTTATTACAGAAGATCGAGAAAAATGTCAGCTACTTCTTGACAGAAGAATCAAGTGTAGCACTTGTCAAACCACGGGATACGTTTAGACAGTAAAGTATCTTGGATGTCTGCCTCCGAAATGGAGCCTGCATGTCAGAACAGTGTGCACGTGTTCGTCTGTAGTGTTCGTACAGAAATTTCATCAGTTAAGAATTGGTGGAATTCGCATGGAGCAAATTCGAGTCTGTTGGGTAGAAGGTCAAACACCTCACAGCAAAACTTTTTTCGCTGTTTCTTTCTTGCTTTTTTTTTTAAAGTTGCTATATGCTGGCAGACATGTGTGACAAATAAAACCAATCCAACGGCATACTTCTGTGTAACTGGACTACGAAAACTTGCCCCACTCTAAGAAAATTGGTAAAAATCCGGTGTGTTTGGTGTCGAAAAGTACCCTAAAGATTGCTACAACCTTTGCAATAAATATTTCCTAATAATATTGCTGTTTATGTTTATGGGCTATTTGAAAGTTACTTTCCAGATGAATGTTAAATGTTTTAATTTGTCTTATAAGAAAAAAAAAGAATACGACCTTGTGCAACGATGAAGCATGACTATATTGATTCCAGGGGCGGATCTAGAGGGGGGCCATGGCCCCTCCCAAAGCCTTGTGATTGTAGGAATTTTTTTTAACAAAAAAAAAATTATGAGAAGGTAACAAAATTTAGCACATGTGTTTTACGGAAAAAGAAGTGTAGGCCTTAATTGGGAGATAAATTATATCCCTATATTCAAAACAAAACTTTTATTTCCAAAATTTTTCTCCATCTTTTACATCATTTCTCGATTCAAACTACAGACACTTGGACGATCTCTAAATGCTGCTGTTCTCAGAGTATACCTATTGTTCACAAGAACAAAGAGAGCCTAAATTTTCGTTTTTATGGCTTTAATTTCGAAACAAGGGGGAGAATTCCCCTTTCCTATGCCCTTTCACAAATGCAACAAAAAATTGCATTTTAAGTCTTAGTTGGAAAAAATGTCAACGGAAACTAGCTTATTCAGCCCTTATCACTTAACTTGCTTAAAAGCAACTTAAATGAATTTTTTTGGGACTTCAGTTACAAACGATTTTTAATAGGACCCCCTCCCTCCCTAGTTGATATCGTGATGATAGCTTAAAAAGAAGGTTTTTGGAAGAGTTCACGAATTTTCCACCCCTTTCTAAAATATGTATACATATAGTTCAAAATGGAATTTTTAGAGCCTCAAAGGCAAAATATTTCCAGGAAGGAAGGATTCTAAGAACCTTCACACTTCCTTTAATGTAAGCAAACATTACCTAACGGTGCTTTTTTAGGCTTGACAGCTGAAGAGCAAGAAGAGCACACCTCCTCTTCTAACTTCTTAACGTATAATGACAGAATATTTTGGTTTCTAAGCTTTATTTTCAAAAAGTATTTTGGGGCCAACGCCCGAAACTTGACCTTTCTCGGTACATCATCAGAAATAAACAAAATGCGTTTTTAGTTTCATAATTTTCAAAAATTACTCGGAAATTTAAATTTTGAAACATTTTCGAGGGAGATTCCTAAATCCACCCCTCACCTAATGTCTCCATACCCTGAAAATCGAGTTTTAAAACTTCATTTTAATAAAATTTCTGGGGAGTTCGGAGTTTGTTCAAAATTTTCGGATGGCCCCTCCCAAAACAATCGGCTGGATCCGCCACTGATTGATTCAAAGACAAAATATATCGGTGAGCAATGAGCTGTCATTAGATTTATTGATCGACCACAGTTGACGCTGTGGTGAATTGGATCACGGTGAGTTGATACTTTACAGCAGTGCTGCTCAACTTATAGACCTTCGTCCATATGCAAGGCTGATCCATGTGGCCAGATGTTCAATGTTACGAATCGAAAAATATGTTTTGGAACCTGACAAATTAAACAAGCAACTTCATTCGGTATTACGGATGATTATTGTAAGTTGGATGTCAAATAGTCAGAAGTTCGTTTCTGTAAAATAGTAGGAAATTTTGCATTAATAAAATAAACATGCGGTATGATAACAACAATTTTTGTTCTGAAATTTTCTTTCAGTGTTGATTTTTTTCCATTGTTTTCAAAAAAGAATTAAACGCATTTCTATTTTGTACTTGCTCTGGAACTTCTGGTCCGCGAGATTCATCTCATCATAAGGTGCGGCTCGCGAGTAAAGAAAAAAAAATGGTTGGGCACCAATGCTTTAGAGAATTTACACGGTGGTGAATTGATGTACTAACTTCTGAATCAATAACGGGAACTATATTAGTAATACCATACATATACGCTGTATGGTTCAACTCGCAACAATCACTCGCAATAAAGCCTTTCGTTTTAAGTTCTTATTTAAAAAGCCAAGATATTACATTATATACTCCCCACATAACTATAACAAAATAAACAAAGTAATATCATTATAGATGAAGATACCAATTAAAAATATTATGAATAAAACTTACTTAAGAGCAATTCTTTAATCGAAAAATATTTTATAATGCAGTTTATTAATAAATGTTGAAACAAAAACCTAAACAAACATAACTAAGTTATAAAATTATTAAGATAAGGAACAAAACCATATCAATTGCGGCGAGAAAAGGAAGGAGAAAAATACAATTTTACAGCGATGAAATTAAAAAGTACAGCTAATCAAACGGAAGGCCATAAACCATAAAATTAATAAAAAGGGTGGTTGTTTAGTGCTAAAACTAAACTTTTCAGTTGAATTTTCTCTACAAAATACGCTTTTATTTTTCTTACGCAAACAAAGAAGTACGGAAGAGTTTTTAGATCTTTTTCCTTTTTGTGTGTTTCTATACTGCAAGCATATTTTAATTAGTCGAAAACAAATATTTAAAGATAAATAAGATAACATAAAACGGAAAAATATTTTCAAAGATGAAATAAAAATCGTTCCCAAAAATAAACAAATAGTTAATAATTATCTAGTAAACTATACAAAATAACAGCTCGTTACTTTACGTTACAAAGGATATGGTGGATTTAGAAGGGGAAAGAAATCTTTGAAAATAATTTTTAATGAACTAATGCCAACTTAAGCATGAAACGACGAAACACAGTGAATTCCAAGTAAATTTGATAGCGCTCACACCCACACGCAAATTTATATTTCCTTTCTATTCACACATATACAGGTACGATACATACTAATAAAGCTAAACTGTTCAAGTTTTTTTGAACGTACGTAACTACTTGAACGTGCACGTTCCACACTGGCGCAGCCAGAAATTCCTTCTAAAGGGTTTTTTTTTTTTTTTTTTGGTCACAAGAGTGCTTACACGTGTTTCAACTACTGTGTGAGGATTGAAAATGTTAAAATCGAGACCTGTGGGGGAGGGGGATTCCCCCCTCAATTTGCTGCGCCACTGACGATCTGCAACGCTGAATTGGTCGTGCAGGCGATGATAATTTACCCTTTATGCGTTAGCCAATCAGATACCTTAACATAACCATATGTAATTGTTTTATGGGGTTTCGTCAAAGGACAGTATTTATACACCACCAATGCCTACAACATTGCAAAAACTGAAAAATCACATTTGCGTGCATTACGAAAAACAGTGACAGTGAAACACTCCAAAATGTATGTTTGATGTGTGTTGTATTACGAAAGGCGCATACATCGAACATATGTGAGTGAAAATAAACTTGAACAGTTTATCTTTGTTTTTATGTATGACTTATAGTGATAAGTGTAATAGTTAATAAAATATAAAATTAGAAAGCCAGGATATTCTTTTATGCTAACCCTGTATACCTAAATGAGGGTTATTACTTCTGCCTTAAACATTTTTTGCAAATTTTATAATATCCTGTGGTAGAAATCGTTAAACTTTTACGCCCTTATTTAAAAAAAAATAATAATAATAATAATTTTAAAAAAAACTGTTGTAATTTTCTCTGAAAAAGACTATGTACCAACTCGTTTCAAGTTTAGAAAACTGAAAGAAAAGGTAGAGCCTCAAAATGGTAATCGTGATAAATTGGCTAGTAAAATGTGTTGATGGTTTTAGAAAAACATTGCTTAAATTTGTATGTCTGAATAAGTGAAAACTCAGAGAGTAACTCTGCTCTCTCTCTTGTCCTTCAAAACACTTGACGGTGTGGTGGAGTCTTGGCGAATCGATCGTTGATCTCTATACTTTCTACTCTGAAACCAACGTAAAAAAAAGTTTTCCAGTTAAAGCTGCAAAAAATTTGATTTTGAGCACCAGATACACACTTGGAGCTTAATGGAACATTGGGAAGTTCGAGAGAAAACAAACTTATGTTTAGCCCTAAAACATAATATTTTAGGTTGTCTGCAGAAGATATCAATTCTGTAAACTCGTTTTAGAAACAGTACCGTCAGAAGACAACCAAGTATTTCTAGCTAAACTAGCATTTTTTTTTCTTTTAAGCAAGTTAAGCTACAAATACTTCAAACTTGAAAGATACTTTATTTGGTAATGAGTGCAAAACGAAATAGTACCAATAAAATTACCTGAATGCATAAGAGGATAGGCGTTTATTATTATTACTAGAATATCGCTCATCAAAGGATGACGGGTGAAAATTGTTACAATTTCCTGTTTGGTGATATTTTGACAGTTGAAATTTCAACCTAACTCGTGTTTGTGTGTATTAACCCTAAACCCCTTCAGGTAGCGTTCATTGTTGACCACTTTTTCGTTTCTTCATTCTCTTACCAGTAAAAGTTAAAGTATCGGATCCAGTTCAGACTTGTCAAAAAAAAAAAAGAAAAAAGAAAAGGAAAAAAAAAAAAAGCATTTTCCTGCATGTCAAACACTGCCAAAAAATATTATCAAATTATAAATAACTTACTGAATTTTTGGTGCTTCAACAATAAAATTATGCCGTTACGCATGCTATGGCGCGAGTTTCATTGTTGATGACATCAGCGTTACTCGGGCAGTGATTTTGGCTATTATACATACGAGAATATACTACATGATGCAATATTTATTAAAAATAAGCGTGCTATACATAGTGCGATTCCCTTATTATATTTTAAACTATTCATTCTTTGTAAAACAAGTGAAAAAAAGCTCATCTTGACACCTCATGTCCAACATGACCAAAAAGTATTATCAAATTATCATGTTATGCCGCGAATTTCATTGTTGGAGACGTCACAGAGCCTTACTCGACCAGTGAATTGGCTAATGAGGATTTGCAAACTAACAATGAAAGAAAGCGTCACTAACAGTATTAGTGGAAGATCCATGATTTACTAACAACCTTCTAAATATTTCTAAAACATCTCTTTCATTGAAAGTCGTAAACATATACTCATCATGCTTTAGGGGGAAAAACGATAGCGTGTCCTCACATAACATCAAAAAAGAAAGTTAATGAATAGTAATGATGTAGCGTGATAAGATTCTTTAAGAGTACCAGTTTTCCAAGGTTTCCTACGTAGCATTTCTACTTGAAGTAGCACCTAAAGGTGATTAAAGATAACAGAATTCGGGGTGTGATAAACGAGCAGGCCTTCTTGTATGATAAAGTATGATTGATAAGGAGTATCTTGAAACATGATTTCAAAGCATGGGCTAAATATCGCGCCCACACTAGCGTGTTAGAGTGTTGCCGTTGGGAGCACCATGTTTCTTTAAGCCATGAAGGATCGGATTCCTGGAACGAATCTTTAAACGTTATCGGGTGTACATAGCAGGTTTTTTAAATCAAAGACATTGATTTTCATGAAAAAAAAAGGTCTTTACCTTACTTGACGACGAAACTAAAATTACATTTTTTCTTTAATGCTAGCTTCGAAAGTGGTCGTATTGTGCAACTGTTTTAAGTACTACTGAAAGTTAGTTATCTCACGACGTTTTTTCTCTCTTTTACGGTAAATGTATTGTAATTTCGATGCAAAGAAAACTTATTATTATAAAAGATTATTTTTTCTAATATCAATTGAAATTAATGTATCTTGCACGAATAATTTTCACTATGATTCAGAAAAAACCTTATTTCAACTATCGAAATCAAATCAAAAGCTCCTTCTGTAACTAAGAGGTGCAACTATCTACAGAACGGTAAATAGTGCAAAAAAAAAAGTCTGAAACTAGAAAGGAAAGAGCCAATTAAATCGAAAGAAAAATCGCCGAAGAAAAAAATCTTTGCCCGTGTAGGATCATCTGCGTTAATTGAAAACATTAAGTTCATGAAAACAAGCTGCAGTATAACTCTTGTGATGATTTTGAAAAGTGAACTACTGAAGAGTGATGACTTATAGAAAAATAACCAATGAAATGATCATACGCTTTCGGTAGCTGAATGGTAGTTGGTGACAGATGAGGCGATTTCTCACCAAAAATTGGACGACATAATTGGCAATGTATCATCTTATCTGGCACCAACCCGGATGACTTACAGTCCTAAGTTTTGCGGATACGGATCATTCTACAAAAAGTGCAACTTTTCTATCACACGCCTTTTACAGTAAAAACTTTAAGGAACAATTCATTTAACCATGATTTTTAATTTCATCAAAAATATATCTATTTAAACCTGCCAACAATTTTTAAATAATAATTTTTATTTTAGTATTATTTTTTTGTTCACAACATGTGAATTCTCACCTCCGTGGCATGTTACACACCTTGTGTGACTGTTTATGTTGTTTAATAACTTGTTTAATTAAAATTATATACTTATTTATTAACTATTCCTTTTACAAGTGTCTAAAATACTAATTGTTTAAGTATGTTTAATTTTTTAATATTGTGTTTTATTTCGTTTTAGTAGGAAAAGTAGTCATGTCACACAATAAATTCGGTTACCTTAACAGTAAATGTCATTCTCATTAACCCATGGCAGTAATGACATCAAAATTTATTTTCTATGATATAAGGGAGCCCCCTTGTTTATTTTCAGGTTATTTATTCTTCTGACACAATTATATTTTAATTAAACAATTTTGTTACTTAAAAAATAATTTATATGCATGTGTCACGTGCGGGACATCCAAAGTCAACCTCTGGTAACTTGCTTATGAATAAACTAATATTTTTGCTCTATTAATACGAGTACAACAATGACGAAACAAATTGTAGATTTTAAAAGCTATGATTCCAACGTAAAGGAAACATATCTCATTAGTTTAGAAATAATTATTTATACCATTGAAAAAAATATGTTTTTGCCCATTCCATTGGATATGGTCATTTTGTCCCGCACGTGACAGTTCCTGTATTTCATAAAAAAGAAATAATTTTTAAAGAAAGTTTTTGCTTAATAAGTCACACATGCGTTTATGATGTCTTAAGCATCAAAATTTTGTTTACCATCCTTTTAAATTATTATTTTTTATGAAATGTATCAAGCGTCACGTGCGGGACAAAATTACCGTTTTCCGTGGAATGGCCCAGCAGTGTTTTTAAGAAAAGTGGTTCACGAAGTCCGATCTAACGGACATGTGAACGAGAAATACAAGACGTGAAGGATTAAATAAACTAGAATTGGCCGGAATGGGAAACGTGACGTCTTCAAAATAACAAGGACATCTGCACCTAAGACAATCGTCACAGTTCCGGCCACTTCTAGTTTACTTACCTCTTCTCTTTCACTTGTCCGTTAGTTCAGACTTTGCGAACTAGTTACCTTTCATACACTGATGAAGAGGCTTTGTTTAATACCCTCGAAACAGCTGTTTCCTCTTTTAGCTCTTTTAAATTGTTTTTATTTGATCATGTATAGACACGTTACAGTATTTTACTCATTTCTTTATACAAAGTATTTCGACTGCTTTTTTACATATTGCCTATGTCTAGGGGCTCATTATATTTGTATGATGTGCAAATAAGCACTAAAATAAGACAAGATAATTATTGGTCATAAAAAAAAGTTGGCTTATTGGATATCGGTCTGCACGTTGTACCGTGTCAAAGATCAATACGGTAAAAGATTAGTGTTGGTCTACGTTTGATTTCTTTCCTGATTAACACAGGTTACTTAAGAGTCAGTAGCACTAAGACGATAAATATTCTGCCTTAGCCAAAACGGTCGGAAACGGTGAAAATGACAGTACTTTAAAGAAGCTGTAAATCTTGTGTGAAAATGCATGCAACGAAGGAAAGCAATTTATGTTTGTTCTAACACATTTTAATTTTTATAGTGTAACGGGAAACATTTATGTAAAACAAATGAATGAATTATTTTTAAATAAATAAATTATTTCCAAATTAAAAAAACCGACTTCAAAAAACAAAGAGGAATTATAAAGTAAAAAATAGTTGGTCGTACTTACATACAATTTCCTACCCAAACGTATAAATCAAGTCTGTTTTACAATTACAGTACAAAAATAAACTAAACACCCAATTATAAAATAAACTTTATTTTAGTTACTATACGATTAATTATTTTAAATACCTAACTAATTACATACGATCTCTTAATTTTTAATAGCCATTTGAAATCGAGGCCCCCTATAAAATACTACCTAACGTAACTGAGTAGGTTTAGTTTTAAAGACTTTCGTGTTTTGTTAAATTAGTGTATGACTCAGGATTTGGTGGGTTGTCAGATTTTCAGAGAAAAATGCTCGTGGTCCTTATAATTTTGTCCAGTTTTTAACGTCACGCTTTTTTATAATCACGCGGCGAAACATTTATATTTTATATTTTTAAATATCCTGCTTTCCACAACGATTTCTAGCATAAAAAGGCTCTGTGTGTATGAATTTCATTGAATTATTTCAGAAATAACTTTTTTCTGTGAAATTTTCGACTCGCCGTATCATTCTGACCACCACTGTACTAATGATTAATACAGGGGCGATATTTAGGGGGAGGGGGTAAACTAGGGAGCACGCCCAAAATATCACTGACTCCCACAAAGCAAAAGCCCCTTTAAAAAGGGGAAAATACCCCTCAAATCACTCCTCCAAAGTCCAGGGGTGCTTATCCCTCAAGAACAGAAGCGCACCCTTCCTAAATATCTTGATGCCACTCAAAAGCAAAAGCTCCCGCACCAAAAAAGCGAAAAATACGTCTCAAAACACCCCCCCCCCCCAAAAAAAAATTGCAGTGGGGCAATCTGCACCATGAACCCCCCCCCCCTCCGGATCGACAACCCTGATAAATATTAATGTTTTATTTCACTTTAACACTGAGTAAAGAAAGTACTTTTGTTTTTTGGCACTTTCTTTTACAATAGGTTTTATATTTAATCGTTTAATGAGGAAATTAAGTGAAGTTTTTTGCCCATAACTGTTTTCTAAGGAACAAATATGGTAAAGCAAAGGTTTGGGACCTAAGTTAGACCACCCCTATACATTAAACAGAGAAACCATAAAAATCGTTTTACTAAGTGAGACGCTATGAATTTACCAACAACAAAGAGCGAATTGAAATTGGAAGAGTTCCCTTGATCTCACCAGAATCCCTCATACCCAAAATTGATGAGCACTAGAAGACCAGGAGAAGTATACTGTTTCAAACAGAGAAAGAATAGTCCAAATCTGTCCAGGCGTCTTCTAGTTATCGGGGAGCATACTACATAAAAAAAATCCGACGATTTCTGTTAATTAGTATTGCCATAACTGTAAATTTAACTGACGGCGTCATGAAGATATTAAACCTAACATACTTGTCAAACTTTAGAAATCGGACACCAGTTACGATATATTTATGAAGCAATAAGTTAATCATCAGAAGAAGGGGGGGGGGGATTTTGTTTTCAAAAGCAGCCTCTCTTTTCTTTTTCTTTTGGCTTAGGTTTTTTTTTAATTCTTACCCCCCCCCCCCACTTTTTTTTAAATGTCTTTTTTTAATTTTTTTTTCAATTTTTTGTTACTTACCATTATATATATATATATATATATATATATATATATATATATATATATATATATATATATATATATATATATAATTAACTAATTAATTCAGCTAGTTTCGTTGCAAAATACATTTAATTTACTGTTTTTCTACATCAGTAATAGATACATCAGTAAGAATATAATTAAAATTTACTGCCGGCGCCGAGAAAATCAAACATCCCGATGGAGTGAGAATTAAATATTGTTCGAGACAAGACCTCCGCCTTCTTGAAAATGCACCGTTCTCGGAAAAACCACGTGACATGTGACGTATCGCTCGTCTGACGCAAGTTGAATTACATAGCCACAACGTATGAAATTTAGATTTTCTTAGATTTCTCCGGGACAACTGATCAGATCCAGACAAAACTACCACGGGACCATCAGGAAAGTATACCCTTTTAAACAAAAAAAATAAATAAATAAAAGAAAGAAAGAAAATTAAAATCGGACCAAGCGTCTCGGAGAAATCAGAGAACATACATAAAAAGCGGCAGACTAATACATAAACTCGTTGGCAGTTGGTTAAAAATATCTCTTAATCATATTTCATATACGCTAAGCTGAAAACCGAAGGAAGAAATGTGACGTATGACGTTAAAAATCAAGGAAAGAAAAATTCTAAAACCCTGAACAAGCAAATATTTCTATGAAAAACGTATGAATGACGGTCGAAATCTTAAAATCGCTGTTGTTTCTGCCTTTCGTATGAAATTTTCCAACAAAAATATCTACAGAAGTAATAAACAGTCATTTTCGTCACACCCGTAGCTATGGATTGGCCCAGATGTTAATGAGTACTTATCAGTAATAAATCGATGTAAAACAATAATTTTAAAATCATTGATTTTTTCTTACTAATTAAAGCGCAACATTTTTTAAAAATCAAATGTAATAAAAAAATGTAACCGTATAAGTAGTTATTAAAATACCTTTCACACTTCTCAAAACGATTGCCAATAATGCAAAGGACTTTTCTTATCTGAAATAGCAAAAATGTGCATTAGGTGTATAAAAACCGGCAATAACGGAATCCAGTAACTATACCTATCCTTTCTTTTCAAAACTGTCCGTCACGTTGCTAAAAACCTTAACCTTAATCTCTTTTTTCTTTATCATTTTACCAAAAACATGTTAAATCTATTAAGAAATTATTAAACTACCTGTTACGCTTTTCAAAACAATTGCCAATAATGCAAAGGATTTTTATACTTGAAATAGAAATCTAGCAAAATTTTTCATCAAGTGTATAGAAACATTAAATAACTGTTTCCAGTAACTATATCTATCCTTCCTTTCCAAAACAGTCTCCGTCACACTGCTAAATAACTATCTCGTACATTAACTTTAGCCTTATTAAAAAAAAATATTTTGCGAAAAACTTGTTAAACCTATTAGGTAATTAATTAAAATACCTTTCACTTTTCTTTAAACGATAGCTAATGATGCAAATGAGTTTCTTACCTGAAATAGAAAACTAGCAAAAATTTTCATTCAGTGTATAGAAACAGTCAGCTACTCTGCTTCTAGTAAGTATATCTATCCTTCCTTTCCAAAACTGTCTCCGTCACACTGCTGGATAACTATCTCGTACATTAACTTTAACCTTTTTTTTTTTCATTTTGCCAAAAACCTGTTAAACAGGGTACTAAGACGGGCTTTAAGACAGATGAAAAATAAGAATTTTAATGATGCTTTTTGTTCAAAAAAGCACTTTCCATTCACGCTTTTTAACTGCTTTTCCTACAAAGCTATAGACTGCGAAGTGTAATTCGTGTCTACTCATAATGCCGAATCTAGTCTATAAAATCTTATCTTAAAGACGTGAACTAAGCGAAGCCGTAAATCGCTTGTCAAAAGTAAATGCAAAGACAAACAAAAAGTCAAGTTTTTTGAATTTACAAATTAGTCGAATGGAACTTGACAAAACTATTCCCCCTCGCTGGAATAGCAATTTAAAACAAATTTATTAACGATAAACTTTGATATTCAAGCGCTCATTCGTTTAAAGAGATAAAGTAGATAATTTACATTCCAAATACGTAAAGCTCTTCATTCTAACCAACATACAAATGGCAGTCTCCAATTGCTTTTCATTATGCATGATTAAAGGTACGTTCTTGATAAGCGGCGCCGTTTTTCAAACACAGATCAAAACACACGTGGGTAATGCACGCGATTTTCCGTGGGCAGTGAAATCCACTGTGGTTTTGCTTCACACTTGATTTCTGAAAGAAGGCTCTTATTAAACTCATTGTCAATTTAAACAAAAGTTCCCATTTCTCTTGATTTTTAATTCTACTTTCTATTATTTTATCATTTACTACTATATTTTAGCACATAAATTATTTTAAAAAGTGGTACATTAAAAAGATTTTTTAAAGAAATTCTATAGAGAGAAGTAAATTGGGTACGAAAACGCACTTTAATTTTATTTTTTTATGCTTCAATTAATGATGATAAAAATAACAAGCAAATAAAAAAGTTTATGTACAACAAAGTCTGTAAAATATATCGACTACCTTCTACTTTCGCATTTTGCTAGTGACATTACTAAATATATCAGAGCGGTGAATCATAAGCGAATGCTCATTGGTCATGAACAAAAAAACTTAGAATAGAAAAAACGAACTGTTGACTCACATGAGTTCCACTTACGCCAATTTAATGATAATAGCGCCTTGGAGGTAGTAAAAAACTTGAAATATTTTTACCCCATGTTTGTAGCGGATAGAAGCAAAAAAAAAAAAAAGAAAGTTTTATACAAATTCATTTTTCCAATATTGGACATTTGAATTTAATTCAATGGCAAACTCTCTAAATATCGCCAATAGTGGTCAAAATGAAACCAGGTAAAAAAAAACCCGCCAAATTTGTCGCTTTAAAGCTTGGCGATATATTGCCAAGTGTTTGCCAAATTCTAACACCACTTGAGTTAGCATTGAATTAACAACGATTTCCCCCCAAAAAGGTGTAAAAGGACCTTGGTTGGAACATTCGAATGCAACCAAAAGGGGAGCTGCACAGCTAGAGCCCTCTAGGAGTCTTCGTACCAAAATTGAACAAATTCCCAATTTGTTCATTTTGAAGAGGGTAAGTTATCCTAACTATTGCACTTAGTCTAACACTCCCTTACTTAGCGTAAATACAGACGATATGATAGCTTATTTAGTTCCAGCGTAATTGATTTCCAGCGTAAAAGAAAGGTCCTACCTGATTACTGTAGCATTGTAAAACTTCTTAGGCACTGAAAAACGTGTAAAGTCCTTATACTCTCTACAACTGCAGAAAAAACCAGTTTTTGTTGACAACAAATATCATCCATAATAAAAAACACTTGATCCGACATTCTTCGTTGATGTCGGACACCTGTATAAGAAATATCATAGGTACTGTAAAATACCCTCATATTGTGTGATTTTGTTTGGAGAGTCTGTGTCGCAACCATATTGCTCGAGTCACCATATAGTACGGCTTATCCGAATGTATAAGGGTTGCCCAAATGAAAAGTGCACATGTGCAATAACATTAAAATGAAGGATTCAGTTAGAGCGCCACTACACAAGTATATGAAGGGTGGCATGAGGTATGCATCTCAAATGCCATTCAGCGGTTAAACTTGTTTGCAGTACAGGAAATTGTACAAAAGGGGGCAAACAACATCAGATCTGCCGAGACTTGGCTTTGCAAACGTCGCGACCACCAATGATTCCATTGCCTTCGCTAATGAAATGATCCGAGCAAATCGAAAGATTAAGAGACCTGTGAAATCAGTGACGAACTCAACCTGAGTAAAGAAAGGGTTCACACTATCATCCACGAAGATCATCCCAGAAAACCCAAACGACCCTAAACAAATTTTCCGTTGAGAAGTTTTGGAACATCCCCGTATAGTCCGGTCTTGTCACAATGTGACTTCCACATCTTCGGGCCACTTAAGAAGGCATTACAGGGGAAAAGTTTCCATTCGGACGATGAAACGAAGGAAGCCGTGCCGGTTTTCCTCATGAATAAACCCCGGTTAAGGATTGCAACACCGGGATACCGGTATACCGATATTTCGAGCAATTTTGCAATTTCGTAATACGGGTGTTTGCTAAAGGTAAAATACCGGTGTTTTCGGTATTAGCTGTAAATAAGAAATCATTTCGATTAAAGAATTTTCAATTTATCATATTATTACTTAGACCTTACGAACAAGTTTCATAATCTCGCATGTAAAAATAGTATTGTCTTTCATATTAAATGACATTTAAAATACAACATTAACACTGACTAAAGTTTACAAGTCTTTTTTGTATTCAACTAAATAGAAGGCCTCGAATTAACATTTTAGAAGAGTTAAATGCTAAATCATGTTATACCACAAACCATGCAATTTTATAATAGATGAAACTTTTTTTTTCCGTAGCCTTCAGACCTAAAACTTTGCATTTCCGTTGATTAAATGTAACACTGAGTCTTGTGATAGTTTTTGCGACTGAGGTCTAATTTAGGCAGTGTTCCTATATTGGCTGTTTTCCCCTAAAAGAATACTAATAGTTAGCTAGTTATGAAACAGACTTAGAACTGCCGTGCATCAAAGCATTTCTTTCCTCAAAAACGTTACGTTGAAGTACTTTACTAATTCTACCAATTCTACTTATTTGCTAATAATAAAGTAGAAAGTCTTTCTGTCTGTCTGGATCTCTGTCTGGATATCTGGATATCTGAGACGCGAATAACGCCTAGACCGTTCGGCCGATTTTCATGAAATTTGGCACAAAGTTAGTTTGTAGCATGGGGTAGTGAACCTTGAAGCGATTTTTCGAAAATTTGATTCCATTCTTTTTCTATTCCAATTTTAAGAACATTTTCCCGAGCAAAATTATCATAAGATGGAAGAGTAAATTACCAAGTTATCACAACGTAGAACCGTAACATGGGCAAGCCAATTGGCGATAAATTCACCATACATTATTTGTATATATACAGGCGAACCAAAATACTTTTAATTTTCTACTACGAGCAAAAATCCGTGCGAGTATCATTAGTATTAATTAAAGCCACATAATATTTAATTGATTTTCGTATTCATAGACAAAAAATGTAATATGTCACAAAATAGCTCATTTTAAATAAAGAAGTGCGTGAAAAGAATTATAAAAGAAGTAATTTTCCAAGCAAATGCTTAGCCCAGAAGGACACGCAGAGATCATTTTAGGACACCATGCTTAGATTACAATTCCTATAAAACTAGCCACCAGTGAATTCTCCTCTCATCATAAGCTGAATTTTGTCCCCCCCCCCATCTGGCTTTTGGCAGTAGCTTGAAATTATTTCAGGCATTTGTACTCTATTAGTACATTTAGTGAATTACCCCGCGTGTTCTTCCATTTGTTAAAACGCGTCCCACAGACTCACTTTTGCGTGACCGATACAGGTAGTTTGTAAATTTTTGATCTGCATTTGAGTGTTTGCCTGTAAAATAGTAAGGCGGTCTCCATACGAAAAAATAAATGGGATGTTTACGTGTACACCTTGTTGAAGTTGAATATCATCATCGATCAGTGAAGAAAGTGGAAGTAAATTTTTTTAGAATCTAATTTTCTAGATTATGAAACTTCAGCAAACATGGTCCACATTGGAAGGGTATGGAGATAATAATAAAATGGATAATTTGGAATGGTTTGTTCAGAAAAATATAATGTAAAGCTGTATGAAGCAAACATAGAATACAATTAATTTAAAGAGTTTCGTAAACATTAAATTTCAATTCAAATAAAAACATTTTCACGACGTTTCAGACAAGTTTCTACGTTAAAAATACAGGTTATAACATATTAAATTGATTGATTACATTTGTACGTAAAGAGTAAAACAAGAAAATACAACGTCAAACAGCACAAATTGCAGATTACTGCAGACACGTATTTCGGCGTTACAAGGAACGCCTTTTTCAAGGAAAAATAAATGAGCTAATGGATGAAGCGACAGCCGATTTTTGTCGGATGTCTTTCCTAGACGTTCCTTGTAACGCCGAAACACGTGTCTGCAGTAATCTGCAATTTGTGCTCTTTGAAGTAATTTCTTAAATCACTTCCTCTATATCTGCTTTAGTGTTTGTAAAGCTTTTTTTTTTTTTTTCTTGCTGTAACTTTTTAATAAACTTGATTTAAAGAAAAACGCTGAAATTCCTCAAACATAAGAGTAATATAAAGCTAATTTATGTACGGCACTTATATCTAATAGTCAGTTTTTATACCTAAAATTATAATATGTGTATACATATCTAATGTGTCTAAATTTACACCTCTGTTTGATAAAAAATATTTACAGTTAACAACGAATACAATGTCTAAATATATAATATGTCTAAACTTAGAACTTAGTAGCTATAAAATATGTATAGCAAACAGATAATACAATGAATGAAAACAATTAATTTTTTTAAAAATAATTGTTCAAAAGAAAACAGTTTTACCATTAATTCAAACAGTTTCTACGTTAAAAATACATGTAACAACATATATTTGTTTGTAAAGCTTACATAAAATTTTAAACAAATAAAGCTAAACATAAAGTTAATTTATGTATGGCACTTACCGTATTACCCGGAATGCCGGAAAAAAGCAAGGTTGACCAGCATGACGGAAAATTCGAAATTTGCGGCAGGCCGGATAATTTGAGTTTTATTTTGCAACGATAACAACAACAAAAAAAGAAAAGTTCCCCTTTCAATTCCAGACTAAAAGCAAACTACTGGAACGGTCATTTTGAGAAAAACAGGAATTTGTGTTTCTTGTTTTTACTATAAAGAATAAACGTTTAGAAAATAATTCAAGTGAATAAAACACTTGAATACAACTGATGACATATATTGATGTTGCTAAACGAGAGAAAAAAATGTTTAATTTTTTGTTTAAATTTTGGCCACAGAATGTGATTTATCACATCCGTGGACTGAAACTACTTATCTTTTTTTTGTTTCCATATTTTATGTTTCAAGCACCAAACAAGAAATTAGCTATTTATGCTATATTTTCGATCAAGTACACATTTAATACAAACGTCTCAAAAATATAAAGTAAAACTTAATTTCTATATTCATTTAACTGCAAGTTTAATGCTTGTAACCAGAGTCACATCTGGTGACAGAAAAGAAAGTGCCACTAAATTATTCCAGGCTGTAGCACCAAACTGTATTGGTTGAAGGATCAACTCTCAAGAAGCCATTTTGTTTAGTGGGACAGAAACAGAAGCTTGCTTTGATATTTCTGTGATTTATTTAAAGTTTTTGTCCTTGATTTATCTTTATTACTAATATTATAAAGAGAGAGGGTGGATTTTCGTGTGTTTATATGTTCGAGGTAATCTCCGGAACCACTGCACCTATTTCAAAAATTCTTTCACTATACGAAAGGTGCATTCTTACTGAGTAACATAGGCTATAATTCGAAAAAAATCCGATAATTAGTTCTTTTTTTATTCAAATTTAGGACCAAATTTCACGTAAAGTGCCTATTATTTGTTATTAAAGGGGTGAAAAATTACTTGCACATATTAATATTATATATCGTTGAAAAGGGTAGAATTTCCCGCGTTCTAAGCAATTTGTTTCAATGCTCTAACATCATTACGACGGGAGCAATTTACGTTTTCATCTCGAACTTTTTTAGGCTTAGCTGAAATTTTGGCAATACTTTCTACATTAAATCTATCAATAAAAAGTGAAGGAATCGTCACACAGTTTTCTTTTTGACACCGTTGGAAAAAGCGACATTTTTTACTCCAGAAATATCTCGACCTATGGTCGAAAAAATAACCTTCTATCTCCAAAGAAAAAAAGTTACAAGCCGTTAAAAATAAAGTTCGAATAAATCTAATCTCCATTGAAATTACTGATGTTTTGTTTCGCATTGCCATGGTTACGTCTTTTAGCTTCACTTCATTTTAATATCTTAAAGGTCCACAAACTTGGCGCCGCGGAATTATAAGCAATGGGGAAATGTTTTCGCCAATTCTACATATTTTACGATCTACGTTATGATAATTCCCCCAAACAATATAGAAATTGCGGGAAGAGTTTGAAAACTTGGAGTCTTAGCAATTTTTCCAATTGTCGCCAAATTTGTGGACGCCAAAGACCAAGGGCTAATGTACTTCGGCCATGGCCTTGCTGTTAGTGACAAAAGCAAGCAATTATAGCCCATAATTGACGATAGCGGCAAACCCCCCAGTTAACAACCATGGAAAGATTGAGGGCCATTGCCTCGAGATTTTGGACTTTTTTATTTATTCACACATAAGACAACATGAGAAAGATTTTCACCGTAAAGAAAGGAAATATACCACTCAGAGTATCCGAGGTTATCGAACCCACGTTTACCGGCATTTGAAGCGAAGTTTCTACCACAAAGCCACGAAGGCCCCCCACGCATAATGAATGAGGCATAATGAGTGATATAGTGTACATTTTTCTTTGCCAAAAAAAAAAGTCCGCTTCACTTGCAAAAGGTCTGGGTTCCGGTAGCGTGGTCGCCTGGCGGGTTAGGCGCTGAGCAGTTCAGTCTAGGATTATTGCTTTAAAGCAACCGTAAATTTAATTCATTGTTTTGGCGATTTGTTTTGGAAGAAAATAAACTTTTGATTTGTTTTTATCCGAGTGAAATGTACGACATTTTCTTCTTTTTTTCTGACGATGATTTTTAAATGTTCCACTGGGTGTTTTTTTGTTTTTTTTCGTTAGACGGATGGATTATGAGAGCATGGTTGCTGGGTGAGTTTGGCGATAAACAATAGAGTTGCGGAACTATTTTTACATTTGAAAAATATTATTTGATGTCTTTTTTTGTTTATTTGGCGAAATATTTTAAATTGCAGTAAAAACCGCTTCACTCGCTAAATACAGTTTTAAAGTAATTGTAAATATAATTTAATGATTTGACGAAAAGTTTTAAATTCCCAAGAAACTTTAATATGTTTTTTTCTTTGAAAAGGTTTGTATGCATTTTATACAAAGAAAAATTATCATTTTACATCAGAGGGGGAGGGGGCGTCAATTTTTTTTTATTCAACGAACTTCTATTAAATTTTTAGCACGGGCATCGCTCTGCGGGTACTGCTAGTAAAAAGTAAAGATCAACTGATCACATCTGTGGCTCATACAAATTTAAAATAACCAAGTAAGATAATACAATAATTCAATATTAAATGTAAAATATTTGTTTTTCCTTTTTCAAGTCAAACTTCAAAAGCGCATGTTCTTAAATGTAGAAAATGGTTATTTTTATCACATCCGTGGATATCACATCTGTAGACACAGTTTGTCCATGGATGTGGCACTAACAAAGTAATTTAGAAAACTTAAAATGTTTGGTCTCTTGATCTGAACCACTGTAATAGCATAATTACTTTAGAATAGATCTAGCTTAATCTTATGCACAGTTGGCTCTCTGTTTAACAACTTTCAAGGGACCACAAGAAACCGTCCTTAAATAGAATCCTTTTAAACACTAGAGTAGACCATCTGGGACCGGGAAAAGCCGTCGTTAAATAGAGAAAGTCGTTAAATAGAGCGTCGTTAAACAGAGAGCAGACTATATTTAAGATATTAGGAGAAATTTTATTTTTTTAAAAAATCAGCAGCAAAATTCCTGTTTTTTCTGAAGAAGGAAAAAATTTAATAAATCCCGTAAGTAACCTTCTTTAAAAAAAATAAAATAAAAATGTATATTGCATGTAATATGTGCTTGTTATTTATGGAAGGTCATTATTAATGGATTTAATTGTATGCAAGTAAAATAATCAATTCAGAAGCAATCATCGTTACTGCTATTTGTTCATATTTTTAAATAACGTATTTTAGACTCCTTTTATAGAGGTAAGTTAAATTTTAATTTATTGAATAGCTATGGCAAATTCTTTAGCACTGGTTTAGGGGTGGGGGGAACTTATTGCTTAAATGTTTGCTTACTTAGTTCAAATTTAATTTTTGTAAAACTATTTGTTATTAAACAATATTTTTCGTGTTAATATAACAAATGACATAATTAGTAAATATTTTCACAAAATTAAACTGTTGATTAATACTATTAAGATATGTTTAGAACTTATATTCATTTTTAAGTTGAGTATATAATTTTTATAATATATATATTTTTTTAATCTCCATTTTTCCGGCATGCCGCACAGTGGGGCGACCCAAGAGAGAGAGAGACATTGGGCGGAAAATTAAACCATTTAATATTGCATTTTTACTGTTTTATTGACAAACTAAGAACATATTCAAACTAAACTAACTAGTTTTTAGCATTATTACCGGAAGATAATACCTTGGATTCGAAGAATTACCTTGCTACTTCGTAAGTACACAATTTAGTAAACAGTAGGTAACATGTTTAAAAACTCAACAAATTTAATTCTGTGATGTGCTGTGCTTTATGCGCCCCTAATAAACAAAAAAAAAAAAAACACCCCAAAACATATCTTAGAAAACAAGAAAATTTTGGAGATAATTTTCAAAATATTTCGGATATATTTCTGGATTACGAAAATCACTTATAAACGCTAACAAAATTATTAAATCCCAAAAATTGTAGAGAGTTTCATCTTTAAATATCGGGTTTCAGTTCTTGCCTAAACCTGCCTACTGAAAAGATATTGACAATTAAAGCCAATTAATCATTTTACTTTTTTCAGTTTGTTCACTTTTTATTGCAAACTCTTTCATTTTAATTCTTTTGCAGAATCAGTTTCATTTTATCCTTTGTAGAGTGTGGGACGAAGGCATGAAAGATGCTAAGAGACATGGTTTCGTTTGCCAATTTCGGGGACTTGAAAAAGTTGTATTTTTCCGAGTTCTTAGCGTCAGCAGATAAAACTAGTATGCTGTGGCCATCACGAAGCTTCATTATATATCTTTCTAGTGAATTCTGATCTCTCCCCATGCTTGATGAGGAAGCAATATTCCCAACAAAAACAAAATTACACACGCAAAAGGTTGACGACCATCAAAATTTCCGAATGATCGCAAAAGCAAAGCAAAGAGTAAAAATTGACAATCATTTTTAAAGCCTTGCTTGAATTAATTAAAAATATTTTATTTGTTAACAAAAATAAGATGACAATTAAAAATCTTTAAATCATTGAGATATTATTTCCGATCATTTCCGAACAATTAAAATCGCGCGAAATACGCAGACGACAGTCTACTAAGATTTATCTTTGTTATTGTTGCATTAACAAAGTAATTTCAATTTGCACAAAAAAAGCCCCCTTAGAGCGATTAGCGCCGAAATAGAACCAACGCCTATTTTTTATATAGATTCACATTTATTTCAAACTTCGTCCAGAACGTAGCATTATTTAATGAGAAATAGCACTCGCAATGAAAAAGAAAGAACCTTCGATTACAAGACGTCCTTTTCAGTTATTGACGCCAAACTAGAAACAGCTCTTGTACCCTCTAAGGGCTACTTGTCGATAAATTTTTGTTTGATTCTGCTCTTTATTTCTTGAGATATAGCAGTCACAAGTGACGACAAAAAATGTTTTATAGCTCAGCCCCCGTTTTAGCTATTGACATCGAATCTAAATCAGCACCTGTACCTGCTAAGGGCAACATATAGACCCATTTTAGTTGGATTCCGCCTGTTATTTCTTATGGAATAGCAAGCACGCATAACTCAGGAAACTTTCCGTTGCTCTACCACCCTTGGAGCAATTCGCCACAAGTCCCATAAATAAGAATTAATTAATTATAATCCTCTGATTTCAAATTTGCGATCGAAGGCTTACAATTTGCAACACGAAATGCCACAAGAAGTGAAGAATTTGCTTGAAAATGATGTAATGGAAATTGAATAAACTAATGTTTCATGTGTCTATTAAAATTATTTTTAATTGTTAATTACTTACTTTATTTAGCATTAATTATTTAGTATTTTATTATTTTTACACTTTAAAAGATAAAATACAATCAAATTGTTAAGTAGAAATTGGTTTTTCTGAAATATCCAACTTCTCAATAAACTTGACCCAGTCACACAGTGTGTGCCGGAAAGGACCAGGCAAATGTAATTGAAAATCTGGTGACCCCCGAATTTCTCGGCATGCCGGATAGTGAGGGATAATACGGTATATGAAATAGTCAGTTTTTAATATTTTAAATTATAAAACATAAGGGTTTTAATCAATAAATGAGTCGATAAATAATATTTCTGACTGCGTAAGACAGGGTTTTAATCTAAAATCAATCAATGACCCCCCGTGTCCAACGTTCGCTTAGAACACGTGCATTCTCCCGGGTTAATCCTTCTAAACACTCTCAAAGTTCATTCAAACTCTTTCAACAAACGGTCAGCAAACACCTATTATTACGCTGTCAGAAATTTTACTTTCCTACAAATACAAATTGAAAGGAAGTGAAGCAAACTTCCAATTAGGTAATTATTTTTTTGCCATTTTCATAATTGCCGTGGTTAGAAAGCCACCGTGGTTGCCTTTGATACATTAAAAAAGTATTTTTCCCGAGGTAACAATGTATTTTCTAGCTTAAGAAATTGCAAACAACTTTAACACAGTTTTTACTTTTTTTCGCAGTTCTATCGTTCATAATGTTGCTTTCTTCGCTTGTAAATGCAATTTAGTAAAGTAAAAAACCCAGCAAAAGAAATTAAAAAAGCTTCCCAACAAGGTAGACGTAAGCGTTTCGGCCAATAGGCCCTGTTGGCCAAGTGATTTTTTTTTTTAAATGTTATAAGCAGATCATGCCGGATATCGCCCACCAAAGTACCAGCTAGAACTTTCGCTAAGGCAGCGTTTTTCAAACTTGGAGTATTCGTGACCTACCTTTTAATCATAATTTTCATAGCGCATTATCTTTCATGTAAAATAGCAATATAATAACAATATTTTGGAGATATTTTGACGCAAGAGCTACGCTACGACCTGGAAATTTTGTTTTCAAACTACATAAAAATTTCTCACTGGTTTTCTTAAAGATTATTGCTTTAGTTCAGCATGCATGTTTTTAAGTAATACCTGCTTCGTAAAAAAAAGTTAGAAAATGTTTTGAGCAGAATTGAAAAAAAAAATTTCTGGAAGAAGAAAAGCCGACAGGCAGCCCAAACATTTTAAATGAATGAGTATATCATGAAATTTTGACCTGATTGGCAGACATATCACACAAATTAAGCACCTTAAAATCTGAACTCCAAAACGTAAGTACATATAAGTTGGAAATGAATGATAAATGTAGTGAGTTTTGCAGAAAATTGGAATTGCCGAGCATGAAGTTAAAGCAAATATATAAGGGTTGCGCTAATGAAAAGTGGACAAGTGCAATAACGTCAGAATGAATGATTCAATTAGAGCGTATTGTACAAATATATAAAAGGTGATATGAGGTATGCATCTCATATGCCGTTCAGCGGTTAAACCTGTTTGCAGTAGAGGAAACTGCACAAAAGGGAAGTTGCGATATCCATGGATGCGTCCAGATCGGAAAGCGCAGTAGTACGGTTAAGGGCAGCAAACGACGTCAGATCTGCCGAGACCGGGCCAAGCAAACATCGCGATCCCCATTGCTTCCATTGCTTTCGTTAATGAAATGATCCGAGCTAATCGAAAGATTAAGAGACCTGTGAAATCGGTGACAAACTCAATCTGAGTAAAGGAATGGTTCACACTATCATTGACAAAGATCATCTACAGAAATCCAGACGATCCAAAACAAATTTTTCGTTGGGAAGTTTTGGAGCTCCCCCGTAAAGTCGGAACTTGTCCACCTGTGACTTCCGCATCTTTGGGAGGGGGGGGGGATTACAGGGGAAACGTTTCCACTCGGACGATAAATAGAAGTAAGCCGTGCAGGAGTTCCTCAGGA